>NC_141065.1:44084733-44217233 GCF_041138505.1 Cibotium barometz
AGTGATTTTGTGGATGGTTTTGTTTTGAAGCCTGTCTGGAACAAGGTCTTCTGGAGGTAATATCAGCTGTCTGGCCGCTTGAAGTGTGTGCACGTCCAAGAAAAAGAATGGGCATCGAAAGGCTGTATTTGGAATGTGTACGGAGGCATGGGCATTAAACACTGAGAGGGCCGGTGTTACCTTGAGAAAGAGGTGTGTGGAAAGCGTGGAGTTTTTTTAATGATTGATGGCCCAATGCAACCATTAGCAATTTGTGTGTAAAGGTATTTGGGGTGGCCGTCTCTTAAATAAAAAAATATATATAATATTAAATGGCCAAAAAAGCAAAGTAAGCGTGGAGCTTTATTACGCTGCCAGCGCATCTTCTGGGACGTTGTAGAAGCTGGCAGATTGTGTGCGAGAGGGCAGCTGTCTGCAGATAGATAAAAGGAGAAGGTCGCTTTGTTTCGTGGGTGAGGCTCTGTGGGCGCAGCTGCAAGGAGTGGAGAAGGCCAGGAGCGTGTGTCAGATGGGGGCTCTTGGGCGTGTGCTGCAGCGCAAGTGGAACGCAGCTGAGGAGCGAAGCTGGCCGAAGGGCTGTAGGTACAGGAAGTGGGGCCTCCCGTGTGAAGGGAGGGTGGATGTGCAGGTCGAAGGGCTGATAGAGGCCAGAGGGGCTCTCTGGCGCAGCTGAGAAACAAGAGGTAGGAGCAGCAAAGGGCGCCAGGTCGTTGAAGCTGCTGTTCGACTGGTTGACGGGCTGCCGACTTGCAGAGATGAAGTGGGTGCAGAAGGCGTCAAATGTGACTGCTTGGCGCAAGGTAGCTGGTCGTGTGGGCTGGCATAGCTGAAGCACAAAGGTGAGATAAAGTCAAGTGTGGCTGCAGGCTCGAGTGCAGTGGTGGCTGGTGCAGACACAAAAGAGAGGTCGCCTAGATGGTGGGCAGTGGCTTCGAAAGCGGAGAGAGAGCTGAAGCCAGAAGTGGAAGGCGCCATGGAGCTGTTGGGTTTTGGAGTTTCGTGGACAGCAAGAGCATGTAGCTCGAGTGGGAGTGAAGTGGGGTGCAGCTGCTAGTGTGGACAGGCTGGCTGGTGTGGGCCGCCTAGGAGACATGACAGTGGACAGAGTAGGGTGCCGAGTGAAGCGGACAGAGGTGAAAGTACAGAAGAGGCTGCAGGTCTCTTGGGTGATCGTGATAGTATGGGTTGATGATTGAAGCAGCAGAGAGGGCTGCTGTTAGGGAAGGATGGAGTGATGTGGCTTGGGCTAGATATCTGGTGATGCTGCGGTGAGCAGTGGTTCGTGGTGCTGAGGATTGTGCAGAGGCTCTGGTGGTTGGTGAAGCTGCTGGTCACGACATACAGAGAGTGGGAGCTGCTGAGTGAAGATTAGCTGGTGTGGGCGCCTTCTAGTGAGGGTAGCTGGTCTTGTGTGGGCGATGATTGCAGGCAGTGCATGGATGCTGACCAGAGAGGGAGCCTTGGGTTTTTGTGTGTGTTGGATGCAGAAGTGTTGGTTCTTGGTGGTGGGCCGGTAGCAAGGCAGATAAGCTGCCTGGGTTTGTTGCGAGGCTGACAGAGGATCAGCACAGAGAGAGTGAGAGAGAGATGATTAGTGAAGCTGCTGCTGCTGACGACACATGTAGAAGTGATGGGTCGCAGAGGACTCGAGGGCTAGCTGGTGTGGGCGCCTTCTGGAGTGAGAGTGGCCGGGTTCTTTCTGGTGTGGCTAGTACAAGAGGCAGGCGAGAGGTTCATGGTGATCAGGGATGTGGTGTATCCTCGGCTGTCAGGTCTGAGCCTGTGTTTGTGAGTTGTGTGAGTAAAGCTTCTGTGTCGGGAGAAGCTTGTAAAATGTTTTGACTGGAAATATATTGCTGGGTGTTTATCTTGTCTATGGTGCCCCTATTTTTATGTCGTCTGTCTGGCGTGGGTTGGGTGGTGAAGTGTGAAAGTGTTCCAGCCGGTGGCTGGTGGTGCCCCCGTTCGTGTGTGTTATTCCAAGTTTGCGAGGTAGAAGGGCTATAGAGGCAAGTCTTTCTTTCTTTTTTTCACCTCACATCCTTCTGGTGCCCCCACTGAGGATCGCTCTGGTGTTGTTCTTTGCCTAGAAGGGCGTGTGTTCCACTGAGGAGAGCTCAGGGAATGACAGGTTGTCATGATGTGGTCTTATCCGAAGTTTCATGGCAGGCAGGCGAGTGGATTTCGTGGTGATCAGGGATGTGGTGTATCCTCGAGGCTGACAGGCCTGAGTGAGTGTGTGTTTGTGATTGTGTGAGTAAGGCTTCTGTGTCAGGAGAATGTTTTGATCTGGGAATATAATTGCTGGGTGTTTGCTTCTGTCTATGGTGCCCCTGTTTGGTGCTGTGTGTTTGGCGTGGGTTGGGTGGTGAGTGCGAGAATTGTTCCATCCGGTGGCTGGTGGTGCCCCTGTTCGTGTTGTTATTCCAAGTTTGCGAAGTGGAAGGGCTATAGAGGCAGGGTTTTCTTTCTTTTTTTCACCTCACATCCTTCTGGTGCCCCCACTGAGGATAGCTCAGGGATTGATACAGGTTGTCAGGATGTGGTCCTATCCGGAGTTTCATGGCAGGAAGGGTGAAGATGTGGTTGACTTTTTGGAGCAGATGGAGTTGGCATGCATTAGCAAATATGTCACGGATGAAGAGCAGGTTCTGAAGCTGATAAGGATTTTTTTGAAGGGAGATGCCCGAAGCTGGCTGAGGGATTTTGAAGCACAGGATGCTGGTATCTTGACCTTAGACAGGTTGAAGGAAGGTCTTTTGGAGCGTTTTCAGCAAGCAGAGGATTCTAGTGTGCTTTGGCAGGAGTTGAGCATCTTGAAGCAGGTACATGGGCAATCACTGGATGATTTTGTGCAGGCATTTACATGTTTGTGGGGTAAGTGGTGTATGACATTGAAGTAGGAAGTTCCTCCAATGTTTCTGAAGAAAAGTTTGTTTGTTGATGGTTTGTTACCCCATTTAAAGGTCAGGGTTGAGTTAAAGAATCCCAGGTCATTTGATGATGCAGTTAGGGTTGCTAGGGAAAAGGAAGGCAAGGTTTTGAAGCAGATGGAGATGGGTATTTATCCATATGAAGGTGTTGTGTCTGCAAGGGATATGCAGGTAAATTTGGTTGAGGTGGATAAGAGTCCTATGCAAAGTTGGATTAAACAGGAGCCTCAAAGGCCGATACAGGTACAAAGGGGGATGTTTTATATGCCTTCTGATTTTTTTCCAAAGTTTTTAAAGCAGGTGAAGGTGGATGAAAAGCAGGTGAAGGAGCAAAGTGCAGATAAGAAGTTTCCAGTGGATTCTTCTTTGGTGGATGGGGACGTCATGGCTGTTCATGACAGTGATTTGGAAGGTTCTATTGGAGATCATTTGGATCTGGATGATATGCATACACATGGAAGCAAAGAGGATGATGCCTTGGGATTGGCTGATGATAAGGAGGAAGAGGAGCTAGATTCTGCAAGGGAGGAGGATGGGGTAGAGACTTGTGGTGAAGTGAAGATGGTTTGTGATACGGATGTGGAGAGTGTGGAGGAAGATCCTATCATTATGGATTTTCTGGGATAGCTCGATGGTGATATGGTGCCTGCGATGGATGATGTGGATATTGTTCCATTTGATGCATTAGGTGCTGGGGAGTCTGTGGACGATGATACCTGGGGGGTTGGCAACACTGACGAAGACATGTATGTGGATTTGGCTGATGAAGAGCATTGTGAGGTGAGCATTGTGCTTGAGGATGATATCTGGGAAATTGCTAGCCTGGATGAAGAGGAGCCAGAGGTGGAGATGGATGTAGATATGGTTGAGAGTGTAACTAAGGCTTCTTTGCGGATTGCTGAGATGCTAAAGGCAAGGTCCAAGGATGACAGGGATTCTGAACCAGTTGAGCTGCATGGTTGTGAAGAGATGCCTGAACCACTGGAGCTGGAAGTGCTGGTGGATACTGCTGTTGGAGAGGATGTGGATTTTGATGTGGATAAAGGTCAAGATGCTGGAACCTGGCCTTCACAGGTGTTGATGGATGGAATGCTAAATGCTGGAATGCCACAGATTTTGAAGACGGGGAGGTTTGTTGTGGATGAAGTGGACGTGAGTGATGTTGTGGTTTATATGGTTGATGTTTGGTGTGCAGTGATGCAGCCATGGTGTTTCACGGATGCTGGGGACTGGGATAGTCAGTTACAGATGTTCCCTTTTGATCCTGGTGGATAGCAACTGATTTGTTGAATGCTCCTGAGCATGAAGGCTCTAGCAGATGGGGGGGTGGCAAAGTATGTCAGGCGTTTTTTTGAGAGGTCTTTTTGGTCAATGTACATATGGATGCGTGGCGTGTGTGAAGGTTTTGCCTGTGAATGCATTGGCAGAGTGATTTTGCGGATGGTTTTGTTTTGAAGCCTATGTGGAACGAGGTCTTATGGAGGTAATATCAGCCGTCTAGCCGCTTGAAGTGTGTGCGCGTCCAAGAAAAAGAATGGGCATCGAAAGGCTGTATTTGGAATGTGTACGGAGGCATGGGCATTAAACAATCAGAGGGCCGGTGTTACCTTGAGAAAGAGGTGTGTGGAAAGCGTGGAGTTTTTTTAATGATTGATGGCCCAATGCAACCATTAGCAATTTGTGTGTAAAGGTATTTGGGGTGGCCGTCTCTTAAATAAAAATATATATATAATATTAAATGGCCAAAAAAGCAAAGTAACCGTGGAGCTTTATTACGGTGCCAGCGCATCTTCTGGGACGTTGTAGAAGCTGGCGGATTGTGTGCGAGAGGGCAGCTGTCTGCAGATAGATAAAAGGAGAAGGTCGCTTTGTTTCGTGGGTGAGGCTCTGTGGGCGCAGCTGCAAGGAGTGGAGAAGGCCAGGAGCGTGTGTCAGATGGGGGCTCTTGGGCGTGTGCTGGGGCTCTTGGGCGTGTGCTGCAGCGCAAGTGGAACGCAGCTGAGGAGCGAAGCTGGCTGAAGGGCTGCAGGTACATGAAGTGGGGTGGATGTGCAGGTCAAAGGAATGACAGAGGCCAGAGGGGCTCTCTGGCGCAGCTAAGAAACAAGAGGTAGGAGCAGCAAAGGGCGCCAGGTCGTTGAAGCTGCTGTTCGACTGGTTGACGGGCTGCCGACTTGCAGAGATGAAGTGGGTGCAGAAGGCGTCAAAGGTGACTGCTTGGCGCAAGGTAGCTGGTCGTGTGGGCTGGCGTAGCTGAAGCACAAAGGTGAGACAAAGTCAAGTGTGGCTGCAGGCTCGAGTGTAGTGGTGCAGACACAAAAGAGAGGTCGCCTAGATGGTGGGCAGTGGCTTCGAAAGCGGAGAGAGAGCTGAAGCCGGAAGTGGAAGGTGCCATGGAGCTGTTGGGTTTTGGAGTTTTGTGGACAGCAAGAGCATGTAGCTCGAGTGGGAGTGAAGTGGGGTGCAGCTGCTAGTGTGGACAGGCTGGCTGGTGTGCGCCGCCTAGGAGACAGGACAGTTGGACAGAGTAGGGTGCCGAGTGAAGCGGACAGAGGTGACAGTACAGAAGAGGCTGCAGGTCTCTTGGGTGATCGTGATAGTATGGGTTGATGATTGAAGCAGCAGAGAGGGCTGCTATTAGGGAAGGATGGAGTGATGTGGCTTGGGCTAGATATCTGGTGATGCTGCGGTGAGCAGTGGTTCGTGGTGCTGAGGATTGTGCAGAGGCTCTGGTGGTTGGTGAAGCTGCTGGTCACGACATACAGAGAGTGGGAGCTGCTGAGTGAAGGTTAGCTGGTGTGGGCGCCTTCTAGTGAGAGTAGCTGGTCTTGTGTGGGCGATGATTGCAGGCAGTGCATGGATGCTGACCAGAGAGGGAGCCTTGGGTTTTTGTGTGTGTTGGATGCAGAAGTGTTGCTGCTTGGTAGTGGGCCGGTAGCAAGGCAGATAAGCTGCCTGGGTTTGTTGCGAGGCTGACAGAGGATCAGCACAGAGAGAGTGAGAGAGAGATGATTAGTGAAGCTGTTGCTGACAACACATGCAGAAGTGATGGGTCGCAGAGGACTCGAGGGTTAGCTGGTGTGGGCGCCTTCTGAAGTGAGAGTGGCCGGGTTCTTTCTGGTGTGGCTGGTACAGCAGGCAGGCAAGAGGTTCGTGGTGATCAGGGATGTGGTGTATCCTCGGCTGTCAGGTCTGAGCCTGTGTTTGTGAGTTGTGTGAGTAAAGCTTCTGTGTCGGGAGAAGCTTGTAAAATGTTTTGACTGGAAATATATTGCTGGGTGTTTATCTTGTCTATGGTGCCCCTGTTTTTATGCTGTCTGTCTAGCATGGGTTGGGTGGTGAAGTGTGAAAGTGTTCCAGCCGGTGGCTGGTGGTGCCCCCGTTCGTGTGTGTTATTCCAAGTTTGCGAGGTGGAAGGGCTATAGAGGCAGGTCTTTCTTTCTTTTTTTCACCTCACAACAGGCATGCGTGAACAACCCACCCTAAATAGGCGATCAATTTGACATAGCAAGGTGATTCCACCTTCTTTTCAGATCACTTATGAGCAAGCTCCGAGCCAGATTTTCTCTCGATGTGGTTGGCCAATCCAGAGTGGAGATGGGAACAAGCAAGAAAATTGATGGAGGGGATTTAGGCTATAAAGCATGGCTCATAATGAAATAAGGAGGGTCTTCCACCTCCTGAAGGTTGACATTGCACCCCACATGTTGAGAAATCGAGCTCAACTAGTGCTACTGTGAACATTGATGACCCGTCTGGGTGATAGCTTTCGCATCTACACCACTGGCATGGTTGGTGAAATTATGGGTGATATGCGGCCACCAGTGGTGGGATGACAGGCTGTGTGATGGCCATTTTGGATTACTAGAGACTCGCATAGTTATAGCGCTAGCTCATTTAGTCGGGTTCACATTATGGACCGACCCTTGTATGTTGTAGTAGTTGAGTACTAACCCATATACTGTGTACTCTTATCTTTATGTTATGTTGATTGAGTAGAGAAGGAGAAGATAGAAGAAAATTCAGCTATCCATCTCTCTCTTGTGTGTGTGTGTTTGCTTGCTAGGGTTTGAAGCTCTCCCTCTCCCCCACATTCTCTTTATGGTATCAGAGCTTGGGTGGGCTCTTCATCATGGTGAATATTTATATATAGATTTCTTGGTTATGTGTTCTTTTGATTAAGCATTATTTTCAGTATTATGAACAACAATTATGCACACTCATATTATCATTTGGATTTGCATTTGTGAGGATTTGAGAGAGATTTGGAGCCACCATTCTCAAGTTTGAGAGGAGATTTGCAACAAGGAGGTTGCATATAAGCTGCCCAAGAGAGTTGAAATGGGAGTTTTGCAGCATGGTCACTCATCAAAGAAGCTGAAAATGGAGATTTCAGGCAACAAGTATGAAGACTATGGAGTCTTCAGTGTCATCAAGGAAGCTGCCAAGGAGATTTGTGAAGGTATTTTTGGTGATTTTGCCTCTAATTTGGTATTTGAGCATGGAAGAATGCTCGTATTTGAAAAGGGTTGCGATGTTGGGATTTGTGAATCCTATGGTTCTTTGCACTTAGCCAAAAAGCATGAGAAGGTGCAAACTTGTCCAAGCAAGGGATAAGCAGTCATGGGCTGAGGATGGAGCCCATATTAAGCACACCAAAATTGGACATGTGTTAGTTCAAGTTTCTCATGGAAGATGAGAAAAATGGTGTGGAAGCCATGGACGGCTTACACAATGGTTTTGGCATCTTTGGTTTCTAAAAAGAAATCTATGAAAGAAACCTTGGAAGCATTGCATGCAAGGAAGAGAAGCATGCGAATTGTCAGTTCAATAGTGAGCCACAATAGGCCATGATGATGGCTATGTAAACCTCTTAAAGAAGGTCTGACAATTGCAAGAGGCTACTGCAAAGAGAAGCGTGCAACGAGAGTGGTTTTGTGTTAAGAAAGGATGCAACTATAGAGCTATGTTGACATCCCACCACAAGGAGAAGGTCAAGAGCACAAGAGAAATATTAGCAACAACTAGTAGCGGGTTCGTGCAATGAGGAGGCGGGGCTCCCTCAAGCATGATGTCTCTCTTAGCATGCAAATCCACCGCAATCGACATGGTGAGGAGTTCCATGAATGAAGGTGAGGCTACTCAGCGTACGAGAGAGAGAGCAACACTACAGAAGTGTAGGCTGGAAGCTAAAAGAAGAAGAAGTAGTAGTCGCAAGGTAGTAGTCTAGAATGTTTAGCTCAGATTACAAGTTTGGCAAACTCGGGTAACAGAGCAGCAAAAGAGAGATGGGAAATGTGGGAATCTCAGAGGGGAGCTATGATGTGTCAATTAGATGCTTGCTTGTGCAACGCTAGCAGTTGTGGTGGCAGTGGCGGTTGCCTGGTGGTTTTGCGATGGCAAAAGGCTGACGATGCCGCCCGAGCCAAGGGGTTGGCCCATTCTAGGCAATTGGCTATTGTTTCCAGGCGGAGTGATAGTGCCCAAAACATTGAGGAAGGTCAAGGAGAGGTATGGGGATGTTTGTATGGTATAGCCTTTGCATCATCTAAGGATTTATTCACACAACATAAAAAAAAACTTTGAAAAGCCTTCAAGGCTTATTCATATGGTGAACTACCTATTTAAGAAAATTCTCGTGCACCCATTGCTATTCTTTTGTAAAATGAGAATCACCATGAAATCACAAGAAAAGATTGGCTTATGTGGGTCCACTACCCAGCTTCGACCAAAAGGCATTGTATTTGTTTCAGCCATGTATATGAGGGCAATCTTGCCCAAGCTTATATGCTCAAAATGAAAATTTTTTTAATCACCCATTGGTATGAGGGTTGCCTTGCCCAAGCTCATCGAGAAGCTCGAAATGGTTGTCATGATGTGTGCATGAGTGATACACGTGTGAGGTGCATGTGCATGGGTTGGTTTCCATCTGAACTTCTTTGTTCAAATCGGACTCAGTGGTTTCGCTGTGAGCGAGTCGGCTCAAAATGTACTAGGTGTCTAAGATGGTAGACATGCGCACACATAGTTGGTTGATGTACACTCCAATGTATCAATGAGGGGGAGTGTTGAGAGGTAGCAATTACGGTTGTGCAGTGCTACATTGATATGGGTGATGGTTGAGTCGTGGAACACCTTGATTAAGAGGGGGTGTTGAGAGATGTAATCATGGTGATGTGTGTATGTGGGAAAGCACCGTAGATGTGCAAGATATTGTGGTAAGATAAGAATGCCACATGTAATATTGTATGGTGTGTGAATGTTGACCAAAAGAGTGGAAAAGGAGTTGCCACATGAATGATGATGTGTAAAGTGGGATAAGGCTGGAAAGTCTATATCATTGTATAATTCATTGTGAATGCAATCAATAGAATTGAGTGTTGAGTGTGCAATCTCTCTCTCTCTCTCTCTCTCTCTCTCTCTCTCTCTCTCTCTTATGGAGTTCTTAGTGTGGTATAATCTACCCTAATTATGTTGCTTAATCTATGTCTGTGCAGTACAGTACCGCTGTAGAGAATACAACAGTTTGTTCTCCAGGTCAAGTAAAAGTGATGTTGTTGGTAAATTTGTGTTGCAAAAGAGATGTCAAATGATGGAATAAACCAGATTGTTGCAAAGAACCTTGAGGAGAACAACTTCCATGTTTGAAGGTTTAAATTGACCAGTTTCTTGATGGGAAAAGGTTATTGGGACTACATTGAAGGTGAACATGAGGAGGCACTGTAGATACCAGAGATTAATCCAACTGCTACTGCTGCAGATATAAAAGAGTGCAAGGATTGGAATCAAGGAGCAAGGAAAATCATGTATTGGCTTTCTATCAACATACATGATACTATGATTGGGCATATACAGGATGCCAAGTCACCTAAAGAGGCATGGGACACCTTGGTGAAGTTGTATGAAACTAATACCAAGGCACTAAAGATTCAGTTGAAGAATGAGCTTCATACTCTGGAGAAGAAGAATATGTCCGTGAATGATTATGCTTTGAAGATCAAGGGCATTGTGGAACCCCTTGCATCAATTGGTGTTTATGTGGATGATGATGATAAGGTGGAAGTATGTCTACGTGGTCTCGGGCCACAATATAAGGCATTTAAGACATCTATCAAACTCGGGAGAACATTCCCAACTTCACAGATTTGGTGTCAATGTTGATCATTGAAGAGAAGAACTTGAGTGAAGATCAACAGTCTTCACAAAACAAAAACAATTTAGAGCAGCAGGCCTTCTACAGAAGTTCAGATAGAGGACGAGGTAGAGGTCGTGGATGTGGCCAAGGTAGTGGCCGAACAGGTAATCGAAATTACGGCTAGCTTAGAGGCAACAGTCCCAGGATTCACAACAACAACATTTAGGTGGAAGAGGCTAGTTTAGCGGCAAGGGGAGTCAACCAGGTCATGGTAATTGGCAAAGGCAACACAATGATACATGAGGCTGTTTTTATTGTGGTAAGCCTGGGCTTGTGCAGACAGATTATGATAAGAAGCAGAGTGACATGCGAAATGGAAAAGTGCAGCAGAACAACTATGAATCCTCTAGCAGAAATAACGAGGATAATGAGAGGTTGTTTGTTATGCAACATGTGGTTAATGCTGTGTCTGGAAATGATATAGTAGCATGTAAGAATTATGTATGTTATGTTGATTCAGGTGCTTTGAACCACATGACAAGTCATGGTGAGTGGTTTAGGGAAATGGAGATTCTTGAAAGACCAGGTTTTGTTGAAACAGGAGATGACACTGCTCATCTCATTGCCAATGTTGGAGATATGCCATTGTCTATACAGGATGGTAAAGTGAAGTACCTTGCAGATGTACTTCATGTTCTGAATATTACAAAGAATTTAGTTTTAGTTGGCTAGATGATTGAGAAGGGTTTGTAAGTTCGATTTAACCCTAATGGCTGTTATGTAGAAGACTTCAAAGATAAGTGCAGGTTGGTTGCAAAAGGCAACAGAGTGGGCAGAATGTTTACATTGAATGTGAATATGCTTGAAGAGTGAGTACTGCAATGTTTGAAAACGGTTCAAGAGTTGTTGCAGATATAGACATTTGGCATAAGAGAATTGGGCATGTCAATGAAGTCTATGCAGACTAAATAAAATGTGGCAGGGCTGCCTAAGTTTAAAGTTGAAGGTATGCAGAAAGTTTGTGAAGCATGTCAATTTGGAAAGCAAACAAAACATATATTTCCACATGACAAAAATGTGAGCAAAAACGTACTAGATGTTGTGCATTCAGATGTATGGGGTCGTGCAAAGACTCTGCCTATGGGTGGCTGTAGGTACTACTACGTAACATTCAATGATGACCACACGAGAAAAGTGTGGGTATACTTCATGAAGGAGAAAAGTGTGGGTATACTTCATGAAGGAGAAGAGTGAAGTGTTTACTCATTTTCAGAATTTCAGAGTTATGGTGGCTGAAAAATAGACAGGAAAGCATGTGAAGTGCCTGAGGTTAGATGGAGGGGGAGAATACTTCTCCAACGAGTTGTCTGAATTCTTACAAAAGAATGGCATTCAGAGACAATTTACATGTACATAAGGCTCCATAGCAAAATGGAGTTACTGAGCACAAAAACAGGCACATTGCAGAACTTGTTGTGGTTTTGACCATGGACTTTGGTTTGGGTACCCATATTGTTGTATTTCCTTGATAGTAGCCTTGTGCTCGTAGTAGGTCTTCTCGGACCCATTGTTGATGACGACAATCATCAGGCCTCTATAAGTGCTTAAAGTTCTGCCACTTAGTAGGTGCTGGCAATGTCCAACTTTTGAATTGGGTCTTCCCGTGAATACGTTTATTACTCATTGTCTCATTCCTCTCTCGTTGATCCTTGAGTTGATTATTAGGCACCCATTTAGGTATGCCCTTGTATGTTGGGTATTGTGTAGGCACATTTAACACAAAGGGTGTAGATTCTATTTTCTGAGGTGTTGCTTCTGCATTGATGAGTTGTTTTCCTTGATTTGCTGAGGTCCATAATGGTATGGACATGACCTTTTCACTGATGCTCAGTGATGCTGTTCTTTCTTCCTGTTGAATATTACATTTGCTGGCATAGATCCAGGATCGTCCTAAGATCATCTCCTCCTCCATTGTACCTGTAGGCATCACAAACACCTTTCCAACCAAGGGATTATTACTGATGGAAATATTAACATTTAAATACCCTTTGTCCTTTGTGGTTGTTAGGTGGACACTACGAACTTGCGCATTCGTGGGTTCAAGGTGTGGTCTTCCTAAAGCTATCAAAGTATTATATGAGATTAGATTGTGGGCTGGATCCTGTATCTATTAATGCAACACTTGTTGCAATGCCTTTAGCTGTTGTGAGTTCCAACTTGATTCGTGGCTCAATGTTTAGGTCCCTTTCATCCTCAAGGGTTACGGACGCCATGTTGATGAATCAGGCCTTTCTGCATTTTAGCTTTTGCTTGCCGAGACTTAGCCTCATCTTGCGCTTGCTGGATCTTTTCTTTTGCTAATTGTTTCTGTTATTTAAAGAGGTTCTCTTACAAGAGCATCTCTTGGATTAATGGTCCAAAATATTTTTTCAGTTTACTTCCATTGACATAGCATTCCATTTGGATGTCGTCAATTATCTCAATTCGGACAGACCCTTGAGGTGTGATTTTCGATACTCGGAATGGTCTTAGACCTTGGTATTTAAGTTTCTTTTTCTTGGCATTTCCTACACCATACATTAGGATAAGGTCCCATATTTTTAATTCTTTTTATTTGAGGTTTCTATCAAACCAATGTTTTTCCTGTGTAACTTTTCGACTATGAGCCCATGTGATGCTATCAATCGGGTCTCATCCAGTTTTTCCACGTCTATTAGCCTTTCCGCTAATGCATTCTGAATCAAATGCTCTTGCACAGCAATCCTTAAGATTGGGATTAGGTATTCCATGGGCATAATCGCTTCAATACCATAAGCTAGATGAAAAGGAGTATATCTTGTCGCTTCCTTATATGATGTGCGGTAGGCCCAAAGGGCTGCTATCAGCTTATGCTCCGAATTTGTTCAATTTTCTTCTAATGTTTTGTCAGAATGGTACATAAAATCTTATTGATACTTTCTACTTGACCATTGGCTTGTGGGTACTAAGGGGATGATTTTCGATGGATAACCAAGAATCTTGCAAAGTAAACGATTAATCACCTCATTGATGAAATGTGACCGTGATCAGTCTCACCAATTCTAAGGGGGCAGCCAAATCTTGATATGATTTGCTCATATACAAATTTTGCAGTTGTTCGTGCATCCGCTTTCTTTGAAGCTTTGTCTTCTGCCCACTTTGTGAAATAGTGCGTGGCTTACGATTATGTAGCAGGCTTGGGATGGATGCGCCGCTGGACTAATCGGCCCCACAAAATCTATCCCCCATTTTTCAAATGGTTGACTTACGATTATGGGGGTTAGTGGCATTTTGTCTTTTTGTTGAGAAACAACGAAACATTGGCATTCCTTGCCTCTTTTGACGAACTCTATGGCATCCCCGAACATTAGGAACTCAATGGAGTCTGCTTGGGCCCTTTTATTTGGCAGTTTAAGGGAGAAACCTTTTCTCTTAAGAAGAAACGTTTTCTAATTTGAAGCCTCAAAACGGCTACTTTATTAGAATTTGAATTTTGGGGAAAAAATGGAATTTAAAATCTAGCGGATAAAACCATATCATGTAACATATCTATGGAAAGCTCTTGATGCGTAGATCACGGATCTGTAATCTCCGCTCAAATCGGAGCTTGTATGTAGAAGTTATGGAGGTCCGAAAATTGTAAAATTGCCCCCTCCCCTTTTTGGGAAAAAAAGTGCACCCTTTGACCACTCTTACACCTCTCTTACAAACCATTGGTTTTTGCTTACATGGCAGGCTCCTATTTGTCAAAAAGTTAAACGTTTCCATAACCTCATGGCAAATTAAAGGGCCCAAAAAGACTCCATTGAGTTCCTAATGTAACGTAGGCCACCAGAGTCCATCTTCTTGGAGCACTTTTCAAGCTATCATTTCTCTAGCAAAATGCTCGCCTACTATTCCCGAATGAGATTCTTCCAGTATGATCACGAATTCATCCTCTCTTATGCACCGTTTGAGCACATTGTCTTTGCCCACTCTATACAATTCTTCGATAATCAATTGATATGGTGCCGCAAGCTTGATAAGCCTCCGCATCTAATCCTTGTTCAAGGGTACATCTTACAGAAAGCCATAAACCAAATACTCTGAGATATCTTTGCTCCACTCAGGTACCATATCCAATTTGAATAGACAAGCATCAAGAAGGTACCATATCTTCGCTCCACTCAGGTAACATATCCAATTTGAATAGACAAGCATCAAGAAGGTCATCATCAACACGAGTTGCCGGTTCTCCATTTGGAACTTTGGATAGGTGGTCGGCCAACACATGCTCTATTCCCTTCCTTACCATTGTGAGAGTAAAGTCAAATTCCAATAACAATGGTAGCCAACGTGTGATTCTTCCCATGGTGCAAGGCTTATTCACTAGATATAACAAGGCTTGATGTTCTACAAAAAATATGAATTTGTTTTCCAAGAGATAATGTCGATATTTCTTGACTACGTAGACCATGTCCAATCCTTCTCTTTCTGTAGTGGTATAGTTCAACTCTGCATCATTCAACTGATGACTAGTGAAGAAAACTCGATAGTCCAATTTGAACTCATCAGCTTGGGATAGCACGTAACCAATACCAAAATTTGACGCATCGATGTGTACGTGGAATATGGATCCCAATTGGGGGGTCGCAAAATGGGTGCACTTGCCAAGGCTTGCTTCAGATGATCATAAGCCTCTTGAAACTCCTTGTTTCACTCAAAGATAATGAGAAGTTTATACAAGGGTCTGGTTATCTCAACATAAAATATGATGAAGCGTCGGTAATAACCCACATGACCCATAAACCTTTGGACTCCTTTGTAGTTTGGTAGGCGGTGGTAGCTCTAGGATCAGTTTGACCTTGCTATCATCTATGGATATACCATTTTTTGAGACTATGTGCCCTAGTATCACACCATGCTTGACCCAAAATTGGCACTTCAAGGGGTTTAATGATATCCGATATAATCGGCAGCGTTCAAACACTTTCCTCAGGTAGGTCAAATGACCTTCCCATCGAGAATGTGCACATAGATCATCAATAAACACTTCCAACCACTTTTGCAAGTAGTCCTTAAAAGCTGTGCACATCAATCGTTGAAAGGTCATCGGGGCATTTTTGAGACCGAATGGTATGACCTTGTAAGAAAATGTCGAAGGCTATCTTATGTTAGTCTTCTGGTGCTATGGACGCTTGATTGTACCCGAAAAACCCATCTAAGAAGCTGTACGCTTCCCTCCCACAGCCACTCTTTCCAAGACATGTTTGGTGTTTAGTTTCGCAAGTCGAAAACCCTTCCTCTTTTACCCTAGTGGCTATTAGCCAGGCCACTCTTCGATCATCCACTGTATAGTTCTTGAAATGGTCGGGCACTCAAAGCCCATCTGTTTTATCCTTATGGTCCTTTTCGGCCTTTGCCATGATTTTCTTGGCCTCACGCTCTGCCTCTGTCAAGGATTTGTTGCGTTTTTGGCATCACGCTTTTGTAAGTTTGGGTGTATCAGTTTCTTGAAGGGTGATTTTCTCTTGGTGCCTCCCTTCCAATGATATTTTGCTCAACTCTTCGCCCCAATCCTTTGAGAATTCATCATGTACCCTTGTAGTCTCAAGGTATCTCAACCATTGGGCATTCGTAGGTCTACTTTGCTGTAGGGCGTTTCGTCGTGCTAGGTACCATTTCTGTCTCCGCCATCGTCTGAGGCATTGAGCACTGGTATGGCTTCGTGTCCCATACTATCTTCTGTACGTGATGTTTCCCCTCCTGATTCCTCATCCATGGTTTGCCAATTAACCATGCAGATAGAACTCATGGGGACGGTTTGCAGATTCCAAATAATGGGTTCCCTTGGGTTGCATTACATCAATGGTAGCCAACACATGCATCCAATTTTTGTTGAAGTCAAGGGGATTTAATGATGCATACATTCTCGTTTCCTCCTCATTCTTGGTCTCCTCATCTGTAGGTTTGCATATTTTTAAGGATGCGGTTCGCTTCATTTGTGACCGAGTCATTACCAAACAATTTCCCTTCCATGGGGTGTGCTTTCCATGCTCTTAGATCAATCTTTAAGATTTGTGAGTCCCTGCATACATATACATGGTCCAAGGCCCAATCATGCACCTATTTGGATTCCCTCATGAAGGGTTGTCCCAATATTATATCATATGTATCAGGTTGGCATAGGAAGTCCATGACCACAAATGTATGATGATAGCAAAACGTAAAAAGTATAAACTTAACATTTTCCAAGAGCCCAATGGGTCTCGAAGATGTTCCATCAGCCATCTTAACGATTAGTTGTGCTCTTTTTAAAACAGGTGCTTGGTATTCATTATGATGAATCGGGATGGTAGCGTTCGTATCGTCACTCTCATAGTAGCGTCCGAGTCGGTTAACTGGTATTTTAATGACTCGCGTTCCCTTTGTATGCTTCAACGGTCTTTTTGCCAAGGGTGGCAGAGCCTCATCAATATTATCGACAGGTTGGCCTTAGTCTTCCCTTGACTCATTCTTTTACATCTGTTCATAAGGTGGGTGAATTGCATAACAGTTTCACCAAGGGCATCTAGATAGGTGTGGATAGTACAGCTGCCTCGTGAGGCTCCCTATATCCCTGGGTTCCTTTGATATAAAGTGTTCTTCCCATCGAGGGGTCTCGTACTCTTCCAAGGGAAAGAAATGAATAGATTCCCCCAACTCCTTTTCCTCAAACATTCTAGTCATTGTGTTTGGTTGGGAGTCCTCTTCAGTTCCTTCCGGAATCGGGGTTGGCATGTTTAAGACCCTATTCCGGGGTAGTTCATCTCATGGTGGATAGATGGTATCCCTTACTCAACTGGCCCTTGGCTTAGTTTCATGAAGTTGTTGGTACTCTTCGACTAAGACTTTGGCATCTTCTAGCTTCCTTATTTCTTCGTTGGCATTGGGATACTCACCAACCCCCTTTGGGGTTACTGGTTGTTCTCCTTGCTTTCCCTGGTCTAAGTCTCCAAGGTTGATCCACAGTCATATGTCCGACTTGCTTGCTTCGAGTTCCAATTTCTTGGTGACTTGAGATACGCGAAGTTGTGGTTGCTCTGCATACGTTCTAACATCCTCGGGTTACGGCAATTCTAACATGTTATCTTCATATTCGATTGCCAACTTGCAGCATGGATCAAGAGTAGCTAGCCCGGGGGAAATTATGCATTTTATGGTCTCTAACTCCTCTCCCGAAACAAGGTAACAATTGATCATCTATCAATCTTTCCCAAAGTTTGCATCTTGAATTCAAGTGTTTCAGACGAGAGACATATGTAGTTGTGCCATAGGACTCCATCTGTCACCACTACGTGCAAAGTGAAAAGATGTAAGGGAGAAGAGAGCTTGAGCTCTTGCAAGCACACACACACTCACAAGACCCTAAAAGAGAGCACAAAATGTGAGAGGCTTAAAATCTTCTTCTTCTTCACACAACACTCAATACACCATATACAAAGATAAGAGTACACACAATATGAAAAGGTAGCTTTCAAGAAACCTGCATAAACTGACTCACCAACCCAACAACATAGCTCAAATCTGGCCTGGTGATCGTCATGTAGATCAAGCTTCCTACTATGCAACTATACATAGTAAGGTCCTCCAAAATCTCTCTTGAAACTACACTCAACTTGCCATTCTGATCCAATGGCACTGAGATAGGCTTACAGCCTATCATACCATACTTGGACAACATGTCCAAGCCATACTGTCTCTACAGTAATCCAATACCATGTGGTGACCTAATCATCTCAATGCCCAAGAAATATCTGAGCTCCCCTAGATCCTTCATCTCAAACTTCTATCTAAGCAAGATCTTTACATCAAAGATCTCTGCATCATGGTCCCCTGTAATGATCAGGTCATCTATATCGACAACAAGCACAACCCCTCTATCACTGTGTCTCACATACAACGAGAAATCTGCATTGGCTACATGAAAGCCAAAAGTGACAAGATATTCATAAATCTTGTCAGACCATGCTATTGGTGCTCGTTTTAAGCCATATAAGGCTTTCTTCAACCTGCAAGCATGCTCGGGGTGACTCACATCCTCATAACCAGGTGGCTGCAACATATACACCTCTTCTTGTAAATCCCCATGCAAGAATGCATTCTTTACATCCATCTGATATAAAGACCATTGCTTTGACGCAGCCACTGCTATCACAACTCTCACTATTGCCATCTTGGCAATTGGGCTGAAAGGTTTCTCATAATCAATGCCATATGTCTGCGCATATCCTTTGGCTACCAATCTAGCCTTGTACACGTGCTTATGCTTCCATCACTTTTATGTTTTACGTTGTACACCCACTTGCATCCAATGGCTTTCTTGCCTTTAGGCAATTGCACTAAATCCCAAGTCTCATTTCCATATAATACATCCATCTCCTTCATCCATAGCTTTCTCCCAACACACATTTCCAACAGCCTCATCAATGCATGTGGGCTCTACAACCTGCATAACTTTTGCTATGTATGCAAATACATACTACTAGGTTCTCTATAGTGTGAACCCAACTAAATGAACTGGTGCTATAATTATGCCAGTCTCTAGAATGGCTGTCACACAACCTGTCATCCCACTGGCCGCATATCACCCATGATCTCACTAACCATGCTAGTGGTGTAAGTGTGGGGCCTATCCCCAAGGCGGTTTGTCAGTGTCTACCACCTCACTAGATGAGCTCGATATCTCAACACAAAGCTGGGCACAAAGACATTCTTTAACCTGGTGAAGTTAGCCTTGCCCTTAGGCTTAAGGGTTCTGAACCACTGATGAGCTTTTCCATCTAAGGTTAGCGAGAAAGCATGTATCATGGTCACATCATTGACCGGTCCGCAGGTTTCACATGTAGATTCAAAAATCTCTACATGCTGGAAAGGATCTCCATCCCTAGAGAATTTTTGGACAAGTTTTGAGATGATATGGGGTTTCATCTGGGAAGGTCGGAGTTCTACAGTAGAACCTAACTCCCTGACCATCCCCCTACCCATCTCTACTACCATATTTAACAAGTCTACCCTTTGTGGCTACATTAAGGTCCATGGATGGATCATTTCTAGGTCTCTGGGGAATTGCTCCCCCCCTTCCTAGACCTCATCCCCTACCTATATTGGCTCTTCTAGGTATCTCAAGTTCATGCACTGGTCCAGGTATGGTACCCTAGTGGGCTTCCCCAATAGTAGCCTATGTGCGTCTTTGTGTAATTAAGAGCTCCATGTCTTGTAAGAATGTAGGTGATTGATCATTAACTCAATATCCTTCTTGGTATAGAGTCAGTCCTCTACTTCTACAGTCGAGTTAGCTATGTTACCCTCTTCTTCTCTAGTTGTAAATCCTTCCTCCATTTTGGATTCCTTGTTGATGGGTTCCAAGTTCAGAATTTCTCCATCGCTTCTTCCTGTAGCAATTTCAGGTTCTTTAACACTTCGTGTCTCCTTTCTCTTAGCTCTTGCCCTACGAGTATCAAGCTCTTGTTTCCTTTAGCTCAATTCTCGGAGTTGTCCTTCTACCTCACTTTGTTAGAGGTCCAATTCCATTTCCTCGATGGTGGGAAAGAATATTTGACCCATCCTAACTGCACTTTCTATATCTCATCTAATTCTAGGGGTGCCAGTATTTGACAGCCTAGAATTCAATGTTTGGAATGGCACTTCTTGTCTTGGACCGAGTTTAGGCGCTGGTCGACGGACCCATGTCCGTAGATTTTCCTTCTTCATCAAGACGTTTGGAGACCAAAAAATCCCCAGGCAATCTCAATGATCCCACTCGACTTGGTTGGGGAGTGTGGTTTATCTCCTTCCCCAAACCCAGCGTATCTCAGCCCTTCTTCCCTGGATTCTTCACTACTGGTTTCTGCGGTGGTCAAGTGTGTGCTTGCGGATTGTCTTGATCCCACACTTCTTTGATAGGAAGTTCCTCGATGATTTGATGCACTACCTTCAGGTGTAAGATCGTCTCCGATGCGTTCTCTAGATATTAAGTGCGTGTATGTATGATTTGATAAGCTATTAATTAAACCAATTTGATTCAATTTCCAATTCTATCACTCTGTTCAAGAGGCATGAATTAGTAGAGAATGTTTCACGTCCTGAAACAACAAGACTTGGTTCACGTCGTGTGAAAGAATGGTTCAAGTCATGAAACTGCAGGAAAATGGTTCAAGTCGTGAATTATTTTCCTGCACTTTCATGTGCTCAACAATTTCCCTCCTTAAGATTAAATTCCTTCTTTCAGTCAAATTCCCATCTTTAGCCGCCTCTCACACAGCCTTAGTTTTGTCAATCCGTCAGTTTTGGTCTTCACGTGAAACAACAAGATTTCTTTGATGTTGTGAAACAAAAAGTGTTTCAAGCCGTGAACTGCTTCGAAAATGGTTCACGCCGTGAAAGTCTTCTACTGCACTTTCACGTGCTCCAATTTTTGGCGGGTTGTACCATGTGTCAGAGGTGTTAGGATAAGGGTTTCTATTTTTGGAATGTAATCTCGTGATTTTCGACGAAAATCCCAGCACTAATTTTGTGAGCGACTCCCGGCATGAAATTGTAGGAAAATGGTTCACGTCGTAAACCACTTTCTGCACTTTCACATGGAGTTTTCCACGTCCGTAATTTGTAGTCTTGGGTGCATAATACTTATCCAAATGATGAAAATTAGATTGTGCCAATGCTAAGGAATGAAATGCAAGTTCCTAGCTCAATCAATGGTCCCTTATGTTTTTGATATTTTTTGAATTTCAAAAAAAAAGAAGAAAACAACACCCAACCTGCTTCTGCACGTTGCTGTTTTTTGTGATGCTAACATCAAAGTTATCAAGAGTAACCAATGAATCCTTTCCTAAACTACTTTCCACAACATTCACAACATCAAAACTATAAATTTTTTTTCAACCACACACACCTTATTCTTTCATTTCCACACAATGCACTACTGGAATGCAAAGGCAACAATGAATACTATGCAATGGGAGCTGAAACTCAAAGAGTATGGAATAAACAAAGGTGTTTCCTCGGCAGCAACGCCAAAAATGTTATGGGTTGCCTCACCTCCAAGAGAGAACTCTACACATTCATCTAATGGATAAACAATAGAACACAACCATCGTGGGGTACTTGCAAATGCTTTGATCTCAAGTCCCTTGAGGCCTCGAAGCTCACTTTGTAAAGCTCCAAACTCCAAGCTCCACCTCCACTCTGTCACCTGTGGACTCGCTCACACCATTACATAGACCAATCACACTCTCTCTCACTCTCTCATATAAGCATAAACACACAAGCATGAAAGAGGCACAATTCTAGAATTCTCTCACTCCTCACTCTCTCACAAGCACAAGGGAAGAGCTCCCAATACCACAAAGGGGGCTGTGTCCTTTTCATTATGAGAAATTGCCTTATATACAATTGGCCCTTATTCACACTAAGTGAATAAGCAGGCCTCTTGTATGTCATACGAGGTTTCTCAAAAGGTCTCCATGACTGGAGCAAAGGCAAGGAGATTTTTGGAGAAGCCAGTAAACATAGAGAATTCAAAGAAGACTTGGGAACTCTGGAGAGACCTGTGTTGTGCAATCACCACAAATGTAGATTGTCCAATGCAAACTCTTGTAAATATGCGCAACAGCTTTGGATAAATTTCAATAACATGGTTCGCATTATGAATCAAAGTAGCACAATTGCCCAAGAACGAGCATCATTCCAACAACATATCGTAGAATTCACCAAAAGTGTGCTAGGTGCTTGGGGAGAGAGTAAAGTAACACACTATATGGTAAGTTGTACAATAAAAAAATAAACTGGTGTTTTAACCTAGACTTTTTCTAATTAAATTTTATTATCATGTATACATCACATAGTTTATGCGCATGGTGTGTATTTCATGAAACAAGTATGGATCACTTGACATATGGAGTACGCATGGGATGGAGAAATCACATTATAAAGTAAGAGGGGTTTATTTTAAAAATACAAGACATGGAGGTGGAGCTTGTGCAGCACGAACACATACAAACTATCTACAAGAGATGTTCAATTGGTTTTATCACACAACCTTTGGAAAGGTATTGGTTAGGGAGAGGGCCCAACAATCAAAGCTTGCGCAAGAGGCACGCAAGGCTGTAAAAGGTCATGCTCGGCTTGAATGGCTGTAGACCAATGCTCCCCATAGGCATGGTGCTTGGTGTGCACAAATGAGGAGACAAGGAAGGCATTGGGTTGTGCATGCACCAGCACAAATCTAGATGTATTAAGGCTAAGAAAATAAGTTTAGTTAGGTTTTTTTTCCCCTTAAAAAAACTATTAATAGTTCCTTCACTCACTTCATTTTCATTTCACTTTTTAGAGAGCTTGAGCTTAAGATCTACGTAGGCACCCGTGTAAGGACACCAGCACTTCACCGCGTTAGCATAGTAGGCATAGTCGTACATGGATATGGCATGTGCCAAGAACACTGCACGTGTTACCATGCCTTCACAAAACACAGTGCAAAAGGCACCCAATGACCACCATATACTGGCGACACCACACGGAAGAGAATGACCCCTGGGATTCTAGGACACGCCCAATGGGATCACCAAAGTCCAGTCCTGCTCCCACAGCAACACCAACGCATACACATGTAGGCCCTTCTAGTGGGAGCAAATGCGCGAAGGAGACCCGATGATGCAACCACCCCAGAGATCAAGACAAAGACACCGATGATGAGCAATTCGACTGGGTTGGTGAAAACATGCCTACATTGCATACCACCACAAGTGGCAAGACCCTACTACCAGGACACAGGGTCCCCTACCTACCCAGGAGGAACTTGATACACATGTACCACAGTAGCAGGAGGAGGAGGATTCAGACTATGAGAGAGATCAAGGGTAGGTTATTGCAAGTGCACGCAAGCGTAGAAAGGTCATGCTCTTCAAGCCAAGGAATTCCCAACCTTGCCAATGCACCAACACAACACAGAGAGCTCCAAGGAGAAGGATGCGCCAAGGGCATAGGACTCTACAAGAAATCAAGTTTTATCAGAGGAACATTGATGAGTTGCTGATAAGAAGAACCCCTTTCGCTTGCACAGTCAAGGAGATTCTCCAACGATATAGAACAGAGTTCCGTGTTGTGCAGGGGAAAGCAGTGCAAGAAGCTGCCGAGGCTTACCTTGTTGGGCTTTTTGAAGACACCAACCTCCTTACAATACATGCAAAGAGGATTACAATTTCTGCTAAGGACATGCAACTAGCTTGGTGTATTCGAAGGTGAGCGCGATACGATCTAGAGGTCTTAGATGTTAACCTGCTTCTTGAAGGAACTCTTTTGTTTCAAACCCCCCTTTGTAACAAGTCTATCTGGCTTTCATTTGTAACCTTATAATAATTTAAATTTCAAGTTTCGCTTACAATGTCTTGGTGTCATCATGTTTGTTCTATCATGTGCCAGTTTGTCACCCAAGGCATCAGAAATGCTCCTTGAGGGTTGAGAAGCTGTGCCAGAACAGTGCAAATTCGGCCTTTGCAAAGGCGATGTAGGCTAAAAATTTGCATTGTTCTGGCACTTCTCCCCTAGCTAAAAATTTGCATTGTTCTGGCACTTCTCCCCTAGCTAAAAATTTGCATTGTTCTGGCACTTCTCCCCTAGCTACTCAAGATCATTTTTATTGCATTTATAATGAAGTTGAGTACACTGATGCATTGATAATGAAGTTGAGTACATTGATTGTAGAGAAACAATAGTTTAGAAGATAAAACACCTTTAATCATGTGTAAAAATACATTGTTTGTCATCCAAAGCATCAAAATTTCTCCTAGAGGGCTGGGGAAGCTGTGCCAGAAGAGTGCGAATTTGGGCTTTGCAGCAGCGGTGCACGCTCAAAAGTTGCACTATTCTGGCACTGCTCCCCCAACCACTTAGGATCATTTCTGATGCATTTGTAATGAAGTTGATTACACTGATTGAGAAAGAATAGTTTACAAGATAAAAACACCTTTAATCATGTGTAAAAATATATTATTTTTTATCCAATGCATCAAAATTGCTCCTAGAGGGATGGGAAAGTTGTGCCAGAACAGTGGGAATTTGGGCTCTACAGTGACGGTGTAGGCTC
The DNA here is from genome assembly GCF_041138505.1 of Cibotium barometz. Classification (NCBI taxonomy): domain Eukaryota; kingdom Viridiplantae; phylum Streptophyta; class Polypodiopsida; order Cyatheales; family Cibotiaceae; genus Cibotium; species Cibotium barometz. The sequence continues at coordinate 44,108,921 of NC_141065.1, forward strand.
AAAATTCACACTATTCTGGCACTGCTCCCCCAGGCCCCGAGGGTCATTTCTAATGCATTTTATAAAGAAATCAAGTACACTAATTGTGAGAAACAGTTATTTACAAGATGAAAACACCTTTAATCATGTGTAAAACTACTTTGTTTTTTATCTAATGCATCAGAATTACTCCTGGAGGGGACTGGGGAAGCTGTGCCAGAATAGTGCGAATTTGGACTCTATAGCATAGCAGTGCAGGCTCAAAATTCACACTATTTTGGCACTACTCACCCAGGCCCCGAGGGTCATTTTTGATGCATTTACAAAGAAATTGATGGTTACAAACTAAAAAAAACAATGATATACTTGATGAAAATAAGTTTACAAAAACTATATTGTATTCATAATAAGAAGTGATACATCATCTTCACAAAAGCTTTCTTACAATATTAAGCTTCCTTCTCTTGTTATCGGGCAAAGTGTGCTCAAGGAGTGATTGGGCTATTTCTTGAGGATCCTCTGTGCCTATGCTTTTTGCTATACCTAAACGAGCTAGAAGCTTACCCCTAAATCCAAAACAAAAAACATCGAAGGAAGGGATTTTTTAATCAAAACTATACATTTGGTGCTCTACACCATCATAGAGGCTATACAGAGCACCTTAGAGAGGGCTTTCAAAAAGAAGAGAGTGAAGGCAGATTGAGGGGTGTAGTCCATGTGGATGATGGAGATGCCATCCACAGGAAGCCGACCAAGGTAGTGCGCCAATGTAGCATCATGTCCATGGACCTTGGCCTCCTGGTCTGTGTTGCCGCCGCCTCTCCTAGAAAATGTGTCAATTTCAACCACCCTCTGCAATCAAAGGAAAATTCAAAATATTTTCCTATACATAATTACAAATGTTTCTAAGTTGTAAAAGGTTGATTATTACCTCTTGTTCAATGTCTTCTTTTGCCAAAGTGCTAGGGGGGTTGGAGAGGTCAATTGAGGACTTAGCCTCATCCTTTTTAGGTGCTTTGGTCTCCTCCATCACTCTAGTATAAGGGGTATCCTTTTCAACCTCTAGCTTGTCTTGTAAGGTTGTGAATTCCTTCTCTGGAACTAGGGCTTGCTCTGCGGTCTCAACCACACTATCCTTGACCAAAGCAACTATCTCTGCGACGATTAGATTCTCCAAGGGGTAATATGACACTATCTAGGTGAGGACCGAGGTTGGACGTATCAAGGTCCACGTCACATCGTGTGCATATAATGCCCAAGCATTCATCCATTCTCAAGCTAGCTGCCTTTTCAAGGTCATGTGAAGAAATAAGTATTCTTCACCTTTCCACAACAATGGTGCTCAAGAGATTGATCTCAAACTCTGGTAGCACCTTGCTCTCCTCATGGGGAAGATGGCCCCACATCTTCCACTACAGCAGGCTATTCTTTAGATTGTGCACCCGCTGGAAAGTGCTCTGATGCAAGCTGCTCTTCCATATCAGCACTCGTACCTAGTGCCTTCACTTCCTTGTAATCCCTCAAATACCCTGCCAACTACAATGCAGGCATCTCTACCTCCTCATCTGAATCCTCATCACTAATGAGGAATGCAAAAGTGGCGAGCCACGAGAGGAGCCTAGTTTCTAAATTTCCCCTCCCCAACCTCTTCACCTCCTTCTTATTGAAGGTACAGTAAGCTCTTGTGGGGATGCAGATGTCGATGAAGCTTTCAAGGCGCTGGATGTAGGGGCGGGCGTATTATTGAATGTACTCAAGCAGCTAAACAGGCACCCATCGATCATTGGGGCAATGGGGAAAGGAGATGGAGTGGGGAGCCAATTATTGCTCCGTGTATGCAATCTGCATCTCTCATAATGTTGGGACGCAAGGGCAAGCAACTTTTAAAAGTCGACTTCACATCAAAACATGGCAAAGAGCTCGCTCTTGCCTACCCATAGGGTGGTGGAGAGGAACTCATAGAAGTCATCAAAGTGGGTAGCCATGTGTGAATGCAAAGAGATAGTGTGAGCTCATGCTTGGTTTCTATAGCGTGAAAATAAGAAATAAGGCACCTTTGGCCTATTTATAGTGAAAATTTAAAGTTTGGCCTTCTCACACTAGACCGCTAGACAAAAAAATCACAGTTTGCAAAAATATTAAGATTTCAATTAAATAAAGAGGGGTTAAAAAAGAGCCTGCTACAAAATTACAAGCATGTCATCTAATCTAAAATTGTTATAATGTCTTCATTTTTTGCCTCTTGTGACATTTACTTCATGTTGATCTCCATCTCCTTGTTGACTTGAAAGCTCGTCCTGAAACTCTTGCCCCTCATGTATATCAGAACAGAGGCTATTTTCCCATATACCCAGTTCATCTTGAAGCTCTTCCACATGCCTACTATGTGTTGGTAGGGCTATGCATCTTGCTACTAAAAATTCAAGGTCCCCCATTTGACATGATTTCGAGACCATGGTTGTCCCCTCCTTACGCATCCCAATCTATAAAAATATAGAAAGTGGCACAATAACCAGAAAGTGTAAGGGTTAATTCTAGACATGTAGTGAAATCACATATACATTTCTTCTCATCAACTTGAAACTTGACTCTTCCACATTATCAAAGCCCATGATGCTAAAGCATTGATGCAGGTTGCTAGGCTCCAATGCTTGCTTGCTGCCACTCGCTCAATCCATCCATTTTGCATGATCACAGGGCAGATACCTTCATAAGCACAATTTCTTCTTCTCAGGCTTGAAGTGGGATCCACGTCTCGTGCTTTTGCATCCATCTTTGATAGTGCAGATGCATGTACAAAATAGAGTGTGCTTTCAAGAACCTGAAAGACACTGTAGAATCTACTACATTGCACTTATACACATCACCTTGATGTGACCCCTCATCAACCTCCTAACCCTCTCCTAGTAATCCTTGAATGAGGACAGATCGTACCTCCTTACAAATATACATCATTTTCATTTGGTGCATTGGAATGGAATTGAACATATGCACAAAAACATGTAAAGGACAAAACCAATTTAGCCCTACTGACCTAGATGCCTTTGAAAACTTGAGTGATGTTTTGATATCACTTACCATCTTAAACTTTGAGCATAAGATGGTTCAAGCATCCGGTTTGGGCCATTCGAGATTGTTAAGAGGGGGGTTGGGGATGTCTTTTAGCTTACCAAATAAACCTAGTTTTTTATCTACAAAATATGAGTGAGAAAAAAAAACATATTGTTTTGTACAAGCTCACTTGGGGTTTGAGATACAAACATTACCTCTCCAATGGATGCATGCATAGCATAGAAAACTCCAGTGAGGCTTTGGAGTGGTTGTTTCTCAACATAATTAGAGGGGAAAATATCTGCAGATAGAGACATAAGAAAATGGAGAATCATAAGAAAATTTAAAATAAAAAATCCAATATTAGCATGTTGTAAAAGCTGTGTTTAACTGACAGTTTGAAGATAACCTTGGTCGTTGGCCTTGAATGTAAAGGTATCCAAGGATATACACATGTTGCACTATGGCAACTAGTCTTTCCTTCTTAATATGCTTGAAGCCTTATAGCCTCTCCTTTCAATGATGTAGCATATTCTCTTGTTGATGCACTCGATGTGGTCCCTTAGAGCTTGGCTGCAAGTAGACCCAAGCCCCAACCTTGAATCTTGTTGGAGCCCAAATTCCATGCTCATCTCTTGTGTTATGTAGCACAAGCTCTTCCACCTTCTCCCTAGGTCTTCTCATATTACTGGGTGGAAGAGGCCGTGGTGGTAAGAAAAGAGAAGGGAAAAGAAAAGCTTGTTACAATAGAGGAGTGGAGAGGAGAGAAAGTTCAAGGTTTTTAGTGCAGCAATAGAAAGCTTAAAAGAGGGTTAGAGTTTAAGAATGGGCTTCCTGAACCTAGAGCAGACTAAAGAGGGATAGAGTTTCTACTCAACAATGGAGAGGGAGGGAGAGAGGGAGCTTGAGAGGGAGGGAGCTTTAGAAGAAGGGAGAGCTTGAGAGGGATGGAGTTTCTACAGCAATGGAGAGCTTAGAAGAGGAAGAAAGAGGGAGAGGAAGCGTGAGGAGAAGGGAGAGCTTGAGAGGTATGGAGTTTCTCCAGCAATGGAGAGCTTAGAAGAGGAAGAAAGAGGGAGAGGGAGAGCTTAGAAGAGGGAGAGGGAGCTTGAGAAGGAGGGAGAGCTTGAGAGGTATGGAGTTTCTGTAGCAATGGAGAGCTTAGAAGAGGAAGAAAGAGGTTCAAAATGAGGTTCAAACCTAGAGTATGTTGGGGAGAAGTTTGAGAGGGAAAACACACTTTTGGGAAAAAATTAAAAAAAGTTAATTTCTAGGGTTTTTAATCTGCGAGATTCTAGGTGGGGGACCTCTAAGTTTGGGCCCATGAGTACTAATTAGGCCCCATTAACAAACCAAAGCCTAGGTCCCCTAGGGTCAAAGAAGTCAAAAATATGCACCCAACCCTCTTCCTATTGGTCGATTCCAAATAAAAAGTTAATCCAAGAGGCCCTCTTTGGGTCCAAAAAAATCATAATGTGTAGGGCGTCTATCATGTCATCCATATCTTGCTCCAAATATGTTGGAGATTCCACCACAGTTTCTTCTTCACCACCATGAGGCTGATTAGTACTTGGTTGTGTCGTTATCCATCTAGTACTCCACTCGGGTTGAAGGTCCAAGTAATCAATCATTTGCTCATTTTGAGGACACACATTCGCAACACCAAGTAATGCACTAATATGCTCAACTGGAAATATACCATTTTTCTTTACATGGTCGTTGCAGCTTCTTTGTCTTCGAGAGATTTAGTACTTGCACCGATTGCAAGGGCACAAGTATTTCTCCTCTACATTCGGGTGTTCCCCCGTGTGTTTGTAGTGTTCACACTATCCATGATTGTTAGCTTGTGTTTTTTGGGAGAGGAGGAATGGCCCTTTATATATGAGGCCATAGTTTAGTCGGCCAAAATTTAAATTCTAATGGGAAATGTGTCAAGGCGGGAAATCTGAAAGATTGTATACACTTTTACAATATAATAATCTTTCGTCATCAGAACATACATGAGAGATGATGTCGAAAAAACTGTCGAGATAACAACGTCGGTAATATTCTAGACATATATTTGGACTCATATACTAATGCTTTTTTTACCGACATATATATCGACGCTTTTAATGACTAAACCTCTGACGAGATCTCCGACACTAGAAAAATAACAGAGGTGAAATGCAGACTCTATTTTTCTCATTTTTTGGCTTCCCCTCTTCCTTGATTGGTGAATACATCTTGCTTGTTCCTCATGCACATTACACAATCACACACACGTGTGTATGTGCACACGCAATCACACATATATGCTTGTAAGTGTGTGTGTGTATACATGTGTGTGTGTGTGTACGTGTGTGTATAGGGGGGAGAGAGAGAGAGAGAGAGAGTTTCCGTGCATGTGTGAGGGGGTGTAAGAAGAGAGAGTGCATGTGCATGTGTATGTGTATGCATGAGAGAGAGGTCTCTGTGTATGCGAGAGAAAGAGAGAGAGAGAGGGGGGGTGTATATTGCATGTGAGAAAAGAGAGGATGTTTGTGTGTGCGTGCATGTGAGATTATATCTCTGAGAGACACATATACACATATGCATACATGCACACATACGTGACACACATGAATGTGCATGTGTACATGCACACACATGAAGACACACACACATAAATGCATATGCATCCATATAGGGACATACATAAACACACATACACACTTATGTACACAAGTATGCGTGTGCACACATGGATGTGCATCACCCACACATGCACACATGTATACATAGATGCACATACATACACATTTGCACATGTACATGCACACGCATATGTATATGCACATGCACACATAGGGGGGAGAGAGAGAGATGGGGGCAGGCCTAGGAGTGAAAGGGAATCGATTTTTTTTGGAACCTTGGTCACGCACAACACGGGTCCAATACTAGTAATTAATTAATTCCACACACATTTTCGTAACTTGATAATGAAGATAGATTTACATGATTGGATGGCATGCTGCCAAACACTCTCTCTCTCTCCCATCAAATCACATCAAATTATGGCATGCTGCCAAACTCACTCTCTCTCTCTCTTTCTCTCTCTCTCTCGTTGCCGTCAAATTATCGTCTTAATTCTTATCTGCAATTAGAAATCCGGAGGGAACTCCTGGATCTCATAAGTGTTTTTGTCAATTGTCCATTTGAGAAGTGGGTGCGGCAAGCTGCAATTGAAGTAAGCATCTTCCAAGCCGCCTTCATATCCAGCGACCCTATTCCGGGGGGTAGTTCATCTCATGGTGGATAGATGGTATCCCTTACTCAACTGGCCCTTGGCTTAGTTTCATGAAGTTGTTGGTACTCCTCGACTAAGACTTTGGCATCTTCTAGATTCCTTATTTCTTCGTTTGCATTGGGATACTCACCAACCCCCTTTGGGGTTACTGGTTGTTCTCCTTGCTTTCCCTGGTCTAAGTCTCCAACGTTGATCCACAGTCATATGTCCGACTTGCTTGCTTCAAGTTCCAATTTCTTGGTGACTTGAGATACGCGAAGTTGTGGTTGCTCTGCATACGTTCTAACATCCGCGGATTGTGGCAATTCTAACATGTTATCTTCATATTCGATTGCCAACTTGCAGCATGGATCAAGAGTAGCTGGCCCGGGGAAAATCATGCATTTTATGGTCTCTAACCCCTCTCCCGAAACAAGGTAACAATTGATCATCTATCAATCTTTCCCAAAGTTTGCATCTTGAATTCAAGTGTTTCAGGCGAGAGACATATGTAGTTGTGCCATAGGACTTCATCTGTCACCACTACGTGCAAAGTGAAAAGAGGTAAGGGAGAAGAGAGCTTGAGCTCTTGCAAGCATACACACACTCACAAAACCCTAAAAGAGAGCACACAATGTGAGAGGTTGAAAATCTTCTTCTTCTTCACACAACACTCAATACACCATATACAAAGATAAGAGTACACACAATATGAAAAGGTAGCTTTCGAGGAACCTACATAAACTGACTCACCAACCTAACAACATAGCTCAAATCTGGCCTGGTGATCGTCATGTAGATCAAGCTTCCTACTATGCGCCTATACATAGTAGGGTCCTCCAAAATATCTCCTGAAACTACACTCAACTTGCCATTCTGATCCAATGGCACTGAGATAGGCTTACAACCTATCATACCATACTTGGACAACATGTCCAAGCCATATTGTCTCTGCAGTAATCCAATACCATGTGGTGACCTAATCATCTCAATGCCCAAGAAATATCTGAGCTCCCCTAGATCCTTCATCTCAAACTTCTATCTAAGCAAGATCTTTACATCAAAGATCTCTGCATCATGGTCCCCTGTAATGATCAGGTCATCTATATCGACAACAAGCACAACCCCTCTATCACTGTGTCTCACATACAACGAGAAATCTGCATTGGCTACATGAAAGCCAAAAGTGACAAGATATTCATAAATCTTGTCAGACCATGCTATTGGTGCTCGTTTTAAGCCATATAAGGCTTTCTTCAACCTGCAAGCATGCTCGGGGTGACTCACATCCTCATAACCAGGTGGCTGCAACATATACACCTCTTCTTGTAAATCCCCATGCAAGAATGCATTCTTTACATCCATCTGATATAAAGACCATTGCTTTGACGCAGCCACTGCTATCACAACTCTCACTGTTGCCATCTTGGCAATTGGGCTGAAAGGTTTCTCATAATCAATGCCATATGTCTGCGCATATCCTTTGGCTACCAATCTAGCCTTGTACACCTGCTTATGCTTCCATCACTTTTATGTTTTACGTTGTACACCCACTTGCATCCAATGGCTTTCTTGCCTTTAGGCAATTGCACTAAATCCCAAGTCTCATTTGCATATAGTACATCCATCTCCTTCATCCATAGATTTCTCCCAACACACATTTCCAACAGCCTCATCAATGCATGTGGGCTCTACAACCTGCATAACTTTTGCTATGTATGCAAATACATCTACTAGGTTCTCTATAATGTGAACCCAACTAAATGAACTGGTGCTATAATTATGCCAGTCTCTAGAATGGCTATCACACAACCTGTCATCCCACTGGACGCATATCACCCATGATCTCACTAACCATGCCAGTGGTGTAAGTGTGGGGCCTATCCCCCAGGCGGGTCATCAGTGTCTACCACCTCACTAGATGAGCTCGATATCTCAACACAAAGCTGGGCACAAAGACATTCTTTAACCTGGTGAAGTTAGCCTTGTCCTCAGGCTTAAGGGTTCTGAACCACTGATGAGCTTTTCCCTCTAAGGTTAGCAAGAAAGCATGTACCATGGTCACATCATTGACCGGTCCGCAGGTTTCACATATAGATTCAAAAATCTCTACATGCTGGAAAGGATCTCCATCCCTAGAGAATTTTTGGACAAGTTTTGAAATGATATGAGGTTTCATCTGGGAAGGTCGGGGTTCTACAGTAGAACCTAACTCCTCGACCATCCCCCTACCCATCTCTACTACCATATTTAACAAGTCTACCCTTGTGGCTACATTAAGGTCCATGGATGGATCATTTCTAGGTCTCTGGGGAATTGCTCCCCCCCTTCCTAGACCTCATCCTCTACCTATATTGGCTCTTCTAGGTATCTCAGGTTCATGCACTGGTCCAGTTGTGGTACCCTAGTGGGCTTCCCCAATAGTAGCCTCTGTGCGTCTTTGTGTAATTAAGAGCTCCAGCCCTCTTCCTATTGGCCGATTCCAAATCAAAAGTTAATCCAAGAGGCCCTCTTTGGGTCCAAAAAAATCATAATGTGTAGGGCGTCTATCATGTCATCCATATCTTGCTCCAAATATGTTGGAGATTCCACCGCAGTTTCTTCTTCACCACCATGAGGCTGATTAGTACTTGGTTGTGTCGTTATCCATCTAGTACTCCACTCGGGTTGAAGGTCCAAGTAATCAATCATTTGCTCATTTTGAGGACACACATTCGCAACACCAAGTAATGCATTAATATGCTCAACTGGAAATATACCATTTTTCTTTACATGGTCGTTGCAACTTCTTTGTCTTCGAGAGATTTAGTACTTGCACCGATTGCAAGGGCACAAGTATTTCTCCTCTACATTCGGGTGTCCCCCCATGTGTTTATAGTGTTCACACTATCCAAGATTGTTAGCTTGTGTTTTTCGGGAGAGGAGAAATGGCCCTTTATATATGAGGCCATAGTTTAGTCGGCCAAAATTTAAATTCTAATGGGAAATGTGTCAAGGCGGGAAATCTGAAAGATTGTATACACTTTTATAATATAATAATCTTTCGTCATCAGAACATACATGAGAGATGATGTCAAAAAAACTGTCGAGATAACAACGTCGGTAATATTCTAGACATATATTTGGACTCATATACTAATGCTTTTTTTACCGACATATATATCGACGCTTTTAATGACTAAACCTCTGACGAAATCTCCGACACTAGAAAAATAACAGAGCTGAAACGCAGACTCTATTTTTCTCATTTTTTGGCTTCCCCTCTTCCTTGATTGGTGAATACATCTTGCTTGTTCCTCATGCACATTACACAATCACACACACGTGTGTATGTGCACATGCAATCACACATATATGCTTGTAAGTGTGTGTGTGTATACATGTGTGTGTGTGTACGTGTGTGTATAGGGGAGAGAGAGAGAGAGAGAGAGAGAGAGTTTCCGTGCATGTGTGAGGGGGTGTAAGAAGAGAGAGTGCATGTGCATGTGTATGTGTATGCATGAGAGAGAGGTCTCTGTGTATGCGAGAGAAAGAGAGAGAGAGAGGGGGAGTGTATATTGCATGTGAGAAAAGAGAGGATGTTTGTGTGTGCGTGCATGTGAGATTATATCTCTGAGAGACACATATACACATATGCATACATGCACACATACGTGACACACATGAATGTGCATGTGTACATGCACACACATGAAGACACACACACATAAATGCATATGCATCCACATAGGGACATACATAAACACACATACACACTTATGTACACAAGTATGCGTGTGCACACATGGATGTGCATCACCCACACATGCACACATGTATACATAGATGCACATACATACACATTTGCACATGTACATGCACACGCATATGTATATGCACATGCACACATAGGGAGGAGAGAGAGAGATGGGGGCAGGCCTAGGAGTGAAAGGGAATCGATTTTTTTCGGAACCTTGGTCACGCACAACACGGGTCCAATACTAGTAATTAATTAATTCCACACACATTTTCGTAACTTGATAATGAAGATAGATTTACATGATTGGATGGCATGCTGCCAAACAATCTCTCTCTCTCCCATCAAATCACATCAAATTATGGCATGCTGCCAAACTCACTCTCTCTCTCTCTCTCTCTCTCTCTCGTTGCCGTCAAATTATCGTCTTAATTCTTATCTGCAATTAGAAATTTGGAGGGAACTCCTGGATCTCATAAGTGTTTTTATCAATTGTCCATTTGAGAAGTGGGTGCGGCAAGCTGCAATTGAAGTAAGCATCTTCCAAGCTGCCTTCACATCCAGCGACCCTATTCCGGGGGGTAGTTCATCTCATGGTGGATAGATGGTATCCCTTACTCAACTCGCCCTTGGCTTAGTTTCATGAAGTTGTTGGTACTCCTCGACTAAGAGTTTGGCATCTTCTAGATTCCTTATTTCTTCGTTTGCATTAGGATACTCACCAACCCCCTTTGGGGTTACTGGTTGTTCTCCTTGCTTTCCCTGGTCTAAGTCTCCAAGGTTGATCCACAGTCATATGTCCGACTTGCTTGCTTTGAGTTCCAATTTCTTGGTGACTTGAGATACGCGAAGTTGTGGTTGCTTTGCATACGTTCTAACATCCTCGGATTGTGGTAATTCTAACATGCTATCTTCATATTTGATTGCCAACTTGCAGCATGGATCAAGAGTAGCTGGCCTGGGGGAAATCATGCATTTTATGGTCTCTAACCCCTCTCTCGAAACAAGGTAACAATTGATCATCTATCAATCTTTCCCAAAGTTTGCATCTTGAATTCAAGTGTTTCAGGCGAGAGACATATGTAGTTGTGCCATAGGACTTCATCACCACTACGTGCAAAGTGAAAAGATGTAAGGGAGACACACTCACAAAACCCTAAAAGAGAGCACACAATGTGAGAGGCTGAAAATCTTCTTCTTCTTCACACAACACTCAATACACCATATACAAAGATAAGAGTACACACAATATGAAAAGATAGCTTTCGAGGAACCTACATAAACTGACTCACCAACCTAACAACATAGCTCAAATCTGGCCTGGTGATCGTCATGTAGATCAAGCTTCCTACTATGCGCCTATACATAGTAGGGTCCTCCAAAATATCTCCTGAAACTACACTCAACTTGCCATTCTGATCCAATGGCACTGAGATAGGCTTACAACCTATCATACCATACTTGGACAACATGTCCAAGCCATATTGTCTCTGCAGTAATCCAATACCATGTGGTGACCTAATCATCTCAATGCCCAAGAAATATCTGAGCTCCCCTAGATCCTTCATCTCAAACTTCTATCTAAGCAAGATCTTTACATCAAAGATCTCTGCATCATGGTCCCCTGTAATGATCAGGTCATCTATATCGACAACAAGCACAACCCCTCTATCACTGTGTCTCACATACAACGAGAAATCTGCATTGGCTACATGAAAGCCAAAAGTGACAAGATATTCATAAATCTTGTCAGACCATGCTATTGGTGCTTGTTTTAAGCCATATAAGGCTTTCTTCAACCTGCAAGCATGCTCGGGGTGACTCACATCCTCATAACCAGGTGGCTGCAACATATACACCTCTTCTTGTAAATCCCCATGCAAGAATGCATTCTTTACATCCATCTGATATAAAGACCATTGCTTTGACGCAGCCACTGCTATCACAACTCTCACTGTTGCCATCTTGGCAATTGGGCTGAAAGGTTTCTCATAATCAATGCCATATGTCTGCGCATATCCTTTGGCTACCAATCTAGCCTTGTACACCTGCTTATGCTTCCATCACTTTTATGTTTTACGTTGTACACCCACTTGCATCCAATGGCTTTCTTGCCTTTAGGCAATTGCACTAAATCCCAAGTCTCATTTGCATATAGTACATCCATCTCCTTCATCCATAGATTTCTCCCAACACACATTTCCAACAGCCTCATCAATGCATGTGGGCTCTACAACCTGCATAACTTTTGCTATGTATGCAAATACATACTACTAGGTTCTCTATAATGTGAACCCAACTAAATGAACTGGTGCTATAATTATGCCAGTCTCTAGAATGGCTATCACACAACCTGTCATCCCACTGGACGCATATCACCCATGATCTCACTAACCATGCCAGTGGTGTAAGTGTGGGGCCTATCCCCCAGGCGGGTCATCAGTGTCTACCACCTCACTAGATGAGCTCGATATCTCAACACAAAGCTGGGCACAAAGACATTCTTTAACCTGGTGAAGTTAGCCTTGTCCTCAGGCTTAAGGGTTCTGAACCACTGATGAGCTTTTCCCTCTAAGGTTAGCAAGAAAGCATGTATCATGGTCACATCATTGACCGGTCCGCAGGTTTCACATGTAGATTCAAAAATCTCTACATGTAGGTTTCACATGTAGGTTTCACATGTAGATTCAAAAATCTCTACATGCTGGAAAGGATCTCCATCCCTAGAGAATTTTTTGACAAGTTTTGAGATGATATGAGGTTTCATCTGGGAAGGTCGGGGTTCTACAGTAGAACCTAACTCCCTGACCATCCCGCTACCCATCTCTACTACCATATTTAACAAGTCTACCCTTGTGGCTACATTAAGGTCCATGGATGGATCATTTCTAGGTCTCTGGGGAATTGCTCCCCCCCTTCCTAGACCTCATCCTCTACCTATATTGGCTCTTCTAGGTATCTCAGGTTCATGCACTGGTCCAGTTGTGGTACCCTAGTGGGCTTCCCCAATAGTAGCCTCTGTGCGTCTTTGTGTAATTAAGAGCTCCATGTCTTGTAAGAATGTAGGGTGATTGATCATTAACTCAATATCCTTCTTGGTATAGAGTCAGTCCTCTACTTCTACAGTCGAGTTAGCTATGTTACCATCTTCTTCTCTAGTTGTAAATCCTTCCTCCATTTTGGATTCCTCGTTGATGGGTTCCAAGTTCAGAATTTCTCCATCGCTTCTTCCTGTAGCAATTTCAGGTTTGGAGAGGGTTAACACTTCCTGTCTCCTTTCTCTCAGCTCTTGCCCTACGAGTATCAAGCTCTTGTTTCCTTCAGCTCAATTCTCGGAGTTGTCGTTCTACCTCACTTCGTTGGAGGTCCAATTCCATTTCCTCGATGGTGGGAAAGAATATTTGACCCATCCTAACTACACTTTCTATATCTCATCTAATTCTAGGGGTGCCAGTATTTGACAGCCTAGAATTCAATGTTTGGAATGGCACTTCTTGTCTTGGACCGAGTCTAGCGCTGGTTAACGGACCCATGTTCGTAGATTTGCCTTCTTCATCAAGACGTTTGGAGACCAAAAAATCCCCAGGCAATATCAATGATCCCACTGGACTTGGTTGGGGAGTGTTGTTTATCTCCTTCCCCAAACCCAGCATATCTCAGCCCTTCTTCCGTGGATTCTTTACTACTGGTTTCTGCGGTGGTCAAGTGTGTGCTTGCGGAATGTCTTGATCCCACACTTCTTTGGTAGGAAGTTCCTCGATGATTTGATGCTTTATCTTCAGGTGTAAGATCGTCTCCGATGCGTTCTCTAGATCTTAAGTGCGTGTATGTATGATTTGATAAGCTATTAATTAAACCAATTGGATTCAATTTCCAAATCTATCGCTCTATTCAAGAGGCATGAATTAGTAGAGAATGTTTCCTGTCCTGAAACAACAGGACTCAGTTCACGTCATGTGAAAGAATGGTTCAAGTCATGAAACTACAGGAAAATGGTTCAAGTCATGAATTATTTTCCTGCACTTTCATGTGCTCAACAATTTCCCTCCTTAAGATTAAATTCCTTCTTTCAGTCAAATTCCCATCTTTAGCCGACCCTCACAGCCTTAGTTTTGTCAATCCGTCAATTTTGGTCATCATGTGAAACAACAAGATTTCTTTGATGTTGTGAAACAAAAAGTGTTTCACGCCGTGAACTGCTTCCAAAATGGTTCACGCCATGAAAGTCTACTACTGCACTTTCACGTGCTCCAATTTTTGGCGGATTGTACCATGTGTCAGAGGTGTTAGGATAAGGGTTTCTATTTTTGGAATGTAATCTCATGATTTTTGACGAAAATCCCAGCACTTATTTTGTGAGCGACTCGCGACATGAAACTGCAAGAAAATGGTTCACGTCGTGAACCACTTTCTGCACTTTCACATGGAGTTTTCCACGTCCGTAATTTGTAGTCTTGGGTGCATAATACTTATCCAAATGATGAAAAGTAGATTGTGCCAATGCTAAGGAATGAAATGCAAGTTCCTGGCTCAATCAATGGTCCCTTATGTTTTTGAATTTTTTGAAAAAAGAAGAAAACAACACCCAACCTGCTTCTGCATGTTGGTGTTTTTTGTGATGCTAACATCAAACTTATCAGAAGTAACCAATGAATCCTTTCCTAAACTACTTTCCACAACATTCACAACATCAAAACTATAACTTTTTTTCCAACCACACACACCTTATTCTTTCATTTCCACACAATGCACTACTGGAATGCAAAGGCAACAATGAATACTATGCAATGGGAGTTGAAACTCAAAGAGTATGGAAGAAACAAAGGTGTTTCCTCGGCAGCAGTGCCAAAAATGTTATGGGTTGCCTCACCTCCAAGAGAGAACTCTACACATTCATCTAATGGATAAACAATAGAACACAACCATCGTGGGGTACTTACAAATGCTTCGATCTCAAGTCCCTTGAGGCCTCCAAGCTCGCTTTGTAAAGCTCCAAACTCCAAGCTCCACCTCCACTCTGTCACACTCTGGAGTCGCTCACACCATTACATAGACCAATCACACTCTCTCTCACTCTCTCATACAAGCATAAACACACAAGCATGAAAGAGGCACAATGCTAGAATGCTCTCACTCCTCACTCTCGCACAAGCACAAGGGAAGAGCTCCCAATACCACAAAGGGGGCTGTGTCCTTTTCATTATGAGAAATTACCTTATATACAATTGGCCCTTATTCACACTAAGTGAATAAGCAGGCCTCTGGTATGTCATACGAGGTTTCTCAAAAGGTCTCCACCATGACTGGAGCAAAGGCAAGGAGATTTTTGGAGAAGCCAGTAAACATAGAGAATTCAAAGAAAACTTGGAAACTCTGGAGAGACTTGTGTTGTGCAATCACCACAAATGTAGATTGTCCAATGCCAACTCTTGTAAATATGCGCAAACAGCTTTGGATAAATTTCAATAACATGGTTCGCATTATGAATCAAAGTAGCACAATTGCCCAAGAACGAGCATCATTCCAACAACATATCGTAGAATTCACCAAAAGTGTGCTAGGTGCTTGGGGAGAGAGTAAAGTAACACACTATACGGTAAGTTGTATAATAAAAAAATAAACTGGTGTTTTAACCTGGAATTTTTCTAATTAAATTCTATTATCATGTGTACATCACATAGTTTATGCGCATGGTGTGTATTTCATGAAACAAGTATGGATCGCTTGACATATGGAGTACCCAAGGGATGGAGAAATCACATTATAAAGTAAGAGGGGTTTATTTTAAAAATACAAGACATGGAGGTGGAGCTTGTGCAGCAGGAACACATACAAACTATCTACAAGAGATGTTCAATTGGTTTTATCACACAACCTTTGGAAGGGTATTGGTTAGGGAGAGGGCCCAACAATCAAAGGTTGCGCAAGAGGCACGCAAGGCTGTAAAAGGTCATGCTCGGCTTGAATGGTTGTAGACCAACGCTCCCCATAGGCATGGTGCTTGGTGTGCACAAATGAGGAGACAAGGAAGGCATTGGGTTGTGCATGCACCAGCACAAATCTAGATGTATTAAGGCTAAGAAAATAAGTTTAGTTAGGTTTTTTTCCCCTTAAAAAAAACTATTAATAGTTCCTTCACACTTCATTTTCATTTCACTTTTTAGAGAGCTTGAGCTTAAGATCTACGTAGGCACCCGTGTAAGGACACCAGCACTTCACCGCGTTAGCATAGTAGGCATAGTCGTACATGGATATGGCATGCGCCAAGAACACTGCACGTGTTACCATGCCTTCACAAAACACAGTGCAAAAGGCACCCAATGACCACCACATACTGGCGACACCACATGGAAGAGAGTGACCCCTGGGATTTTAGGACACGCCCAATGGGATCACCAAAGTCTAGCCCTGCTCCCACAGCAACACCAATGCATACACATGTAGGCGCTTCTAGTGGGAGCAAACGTGTGAAGGAGACCCGATGATGCAGCCACCCCAGAGATCAAGACAAAGACACCGATGATGAGCAATTCGACTGGGTTGGTGAAAACATGCCTACATTGCATACCACCACAAGTTGCAAGACCCTACTACCAGGACAGAGGGTCCCCTACCTACCCAGGAGGAACTTGATACACATGTACCACAGTAGAGAGATCAAGGGTAGGTTATTGCAAGTGCACGCAAGCGTAGAAAGGTCATGCTCTTCAAGCCTAGGAATTCCCAACCTTGCCAAATGCACCAACACAACACAGAGAGCTCCAAGGATAAGGTTGAACCAAGGGCATAGGGTTCTACAAGACATCAAGTTTTCTCAGAGGAACATTGAGTTGCTGAGATAAAAAGAGCCCTTTTCGCTTGCACAGTCAACGAGATTCTCCAACGATATAGAATAGAGTTCCGTGTTGTGTAGGGGAAAGCAGTGCAAGAAGCTACCCGAGGCTTACCTTGTTGGGCTTTTTGAAGACACCAACCTCCTTACAATACGTGCAAAGAGGATTACCATTTTTGCTAAGGACATGCAACTAGCTTGGTGTATTCGAAGGTGAGCGCGATACGATCTAGAGATCTTAGATGTTAACTTGCTTCTTGAAGCAACTCTTTTGTTTCAAATCCCCCTTTGTAACAAGCCTATCTGGCTTTCATTTGTAACCTTCTAATAATTTAAATTTCAAGTTTCGCTTACAATGTCTTGGTGTCATCATGTTTGTTCTATCATGTGCCAGTTTGTCACCCACCAAGGCATCAGAAATGCTCCTGGAGGGTTGAGGAAGTTGTGCCAGAACAGTGCAAATTCGGCCTTTGCAAAGGCGATGTAGGCTAAAAATTTGCACTGTTCTGGCACTTCTCCCCTAGCTACTCAAGATCATTTTTGATGCATTTATAATGAAGTTGAGTACACTGATGTATTGATAATGAAGTTGAGTACATTGATTTTAGAGAAACAATAGTTTAGAAGATAAAAACACCTTTAATCATGTGTAAAAATACATTGTTTATCATCCAAAGCATCAGAATTTCTCCTAGAGGGCTGGGGAAGCTGTGCTAGAAGAGTGAGAATTGGGGCTTTGCAACAGCGGTGCAGGCTCAAAATTTGCACTATTCTGGCACTGCTCCCCCAACCACTTAGGATCATTTCTGATGCATTTGTAATGAATTTGATTACGCTGATTGAGAAACAGTAGTTTACAAGATAAAAACACCTTTAATCATGTGTAAAAATACATTATTTTTCATCCAATGCATCAAAATTGCTCCTAGAGGGATAGGAAAGTTGTGCCAAAATAGTGGGAATTTGGGCTCTATAGCACGACGGTGCAGGCTCAGAATTCACACTCTTCTGGCACTGCTCCCCTAGGCCCCAAGGGTCATTTCTAATGCATTTTACAAAGAAATCGAGTACACTAATTGTGAGAAACAGTTGTTTACAAGATGAAAACACCTTTAATCATGTGTAAAACTACTTTGTTTTTTACCTAATGCATGCTCCTGGAGGGGACTGGGGAAGCTATGCCAGAATAGTACGAATTTGGACTCTATAGCATAGCGCTGCAGGCTCAAAATTCACACTATTTTGGCACTACTCACCCAGGCCCCCAGGGTCATTTCTGATGCATTTACAAAGAAATTGATGGTTACAAACTAGAAAAAACAATGATATACTTGATGAAAATAAGTTTGCAAAAATTGTATTGTATTCATAATAAGAAGTGATACATCATCTTCACAAAAGCTTTCTTACAGTATTAAGCTTCCTTCTCTTGTTATCGGACAGAGTGTGCTCAAGGAGTGATTGGGCTATTTCTTGAGGATCCTCTGTGCCTATGCTTTTCGCTATACCTAAATGAGCTAGAAGCTTACCCCTTAATCCAGAACCAAAAACATCGAAGGAAGGGATTTTTTAATTAAAACTATACATTTGGTGCTCTACACCATCATAGAGGCTATACAGAGCACCTTAGAGAGGGCTTTCAAAAAGAAGAGAGTGAAGGCAGATTGAGGGGTGTAGTCCATGTGGATGATGGAGATGCCATCCCACAGGAAGCTGACCAAGGTAGATTGAGGGGTGTAGTCCATGTGGATGATGGAGATGCCATCCACAGGAAGCTGACCAAGGTAGTGCGCCAATGCAGCATCATGTCCACGGACCTTGGCCTCCTGGTCTCTGTTGTTGCCGCCGCCTCTCCTAGAAAATGCGTCAATTTCAACCACCCTCTGCAATCAAAGGAAAATTCAAAATATTTTCCTATACATAATTACAAATGTTTCTAAGTTGTAAAAGGTTGATTATTACCTCTTGTTCAATGTCTTCTTTTGCCAAAGTGCTAGTGGGGGTGGAGAGGTCAATCGAGGACTTAGCCTCATCCTTTTTAGGTGCTTTGGTCTCCTCCATCACTCTAGTATAAGGGGTATCCTTTTCAACCTCTAGCTTGTCTTGTAAGGTTGTGAATTCCTCCTCTGGAACTAGGGCTTGCTCTGTGGTCTCAACCACACTATCCTTGACCAAAGCAACTGTCTCTGTGTGACGATTAGATTCTCCAAGGGGTAATATGACACTATCTAGGTGAGGACCGAGGTTGGACGTATCAAGGTCCACGTCACATCATGTGCATATAATGCCCAAGCATTCATCCATTCTCAAGCTAGCTGCCTTTTCAAGGTCATGTGAAGAAATAAGTATTCTTCACCTTTCCACAACAATGGTGCTCAAGAGATTGATCTCAAACTCTGGCAGCACCTTGCTCTCCTCATGGGAAAGATGGCCCCACATCTTCCACTACAGCGGGCTATTCTGCAAATTGTGCACCCTCTAGGAAGTGCTCTGATGCAAGCTGCTCTTCCACATCAGCACTCGTACCTAGTGCCTTCACTTTCTTGTCATCCCTCAAATACCCTGCCAACTACAATGCAAGCATATGTACCTCCTTATCTGAATCCTCATCATCACTGATGAGGAATGCAAAAGTGGCAAGCCATGAGAGGAACCTAGCTCCTAAATTTCCCCTCCCCAACCTCTTCACCTCCTTCTTATTGAAGGTACAGTAAGCTCTTGCGGGGATGCAGATGTCGATGAAGTTTCAAGGCGCTGGATGTAGGGGCGGGCGTATTATTGAATGTACTCAAGCAGCTCAACAGGCACCCATCGAGCTGCTTGGGGCAATGGGGAAAGGAGATGGAGTGGGGAGCCAAGTATTGCTCCATGTATGCAATCTGCATCTCTCATAATGTTGGGACGCAAGGGCGAGCGACTTTTCAAAGTCGACTTCACATCAAAACATGGCACAGAGCTCGCTCTTGCCTGCCCATAGGGTGGTGGAGAGAAACTCATAGAAGTCATCAAAGTGGGTAGCCATGTGTGAATGCAAAGAGATAGTGTGAGCTCATGCTTGGTTTCTATAGCGTGAAAATAAGAAAGAAGGCACCTTTGGCCTATTTATAGTTAAAATTTAAAGTTTGGCCTTCTCACACTAGACCGCCGCTAGACAAAAAAATCACAGTTTGCAAAAATATTAAGATTTCAATTAAATAAAGAGGGGTTAAAAAAGAGCATCCTACAAAATTACAAGCATGTCATCTAATCTAAAATTGTTATAATGTCTTCATTTTTTGCCTCTTGTGACATTTACTTCATGTTGATCTCCATCTCCTTGTTTACTTGAAAGCTCTTCATTGCATTCAGCTCGATCCTGAAACTCTTGCCCCTCATGTATATCAGAACAGAGGCTATTTTCCCATATACCCAGTTCATCTTGAAGCTCTTCCACATGCCTACTATGTGTTGGTAGGGCTATGCATCTTGCTACTAAAAATTCAAGGTCCCCCATTTGCCATGATTTCGAGACCATGGTTGTCCCCTCCTTACGCTTCCCAATCTATAAAAATATAGAAAGTGGCACAATAACTAGAAAGTGTAAGGGTTAATTCTAGACATGTAGTGGAATCACATTTACATTTCTTCTCATCAACTTGAAACTTGACTCTTCCACATTATCAAAGCCCATGATGCTAAAGCGTTGACGCAGGTTGCTAGGCTCCAATGCTTGCTTGCTGCCACTCGCTCAATCCATCCATTTTGCATGATAGGGCAGCTACCTTAATAAGCACAATTTCTTCTTCTCAGGCTTGAAGTGGGATCCATGTCTCGTGCTTTTGCATCCATCTTTGATAGTGCAGACACATGTACAAAATAGAGTGTGCTTTCAAGGACCGAAAGACACTGTAGAATCTACTACATTGCACTTGTACACATCACCTTGATGTGACCCCTCATTAACCTCCTAACCCTCTCCTAGTAATCCTTGAATGAGGATAGATCGTACCTCCTTACAAATATACATCATTTTCATTTGGTGCATTGGAATGGAATTAAACATATGCACAAAAACATGTAAAGGACAAAACCAATTTAGCCCTACTGACCTAGATGCCTTTGAAAACTTGAGTGATGGTTTGATATCAATTACCATCTTAAACTTTGAGCATAAGATGGTCCAAGCATCAGGTTTGGGCCATTCGAGATTGTTAAGAGGGGGGTTGGGGATCTCTTCTAGCTTGCCAAATAAACCTGGTTTTTTATCTACAAAATATGAGTGAGAAAAAAAAAGATATTGTTCAGTACAAGCTCACTTGGGCTTTGATATACAAACATTGCCTCTCCAATGGATGCATGTATAGCATAGAAAACTCCAGTGAGGCTTTGGAGTGGTTGTTTCTCAACATAATTAGAGGGAAAAATATCTGCAGATAGAGACATAAGAAAATGGAGAATCATAAGAAAATTTAAAATAAAAAATCCAATATTAGCATGTAACTCAAATTTAGGAAGTTTGGAAAATATGCACAATTTTGGGACAATTCTTTGTTAGATCCAATACAATGTTTACTGTGCGATATGCAAGTTTTATTATTGGATGTTCTCAACGAGAATTTGAATAATGCGATATGATTTATGTACTATTATACATTTGTAACAAGTATATATGATGTTGGTGGGATGTAAATTTGCCTGCACACACACACACACACACACACACACACACACCAAAAATTAAGTTTGTTTATATCACATAGCCTCTAGTTGACCATCAAACACTGAAACTTTAACAAAGAAAGGATATTCAATGTAACTTTAAGTTGTAAGAAAGACTAGGTGATAGAATTAAAAAGATCACCATCTGTATTGAATCAAAATTCTTGAACAATGGGTGAACCATAAATTTAAAAGCTTAAGAAAGCCTTACAATCTGAATAATGATTGAACTATGAGTTTGGTAGCTTCATACAACATTGCTAAAAGATTACAAAGCTAGTTGCCCATGTGCTAACTTGCTCAACTGCACTGACGTGTGATGGTGCCTCACTTTCATGTTGATTCAATTGATTCTGTTTGGCCTTGAGTATTATAGCCTTTGGAATCTTGATTTTCTCTGGAAGTCATCCACCCTTGGGCTTCCATGCCCAAATGATGCAGCTAGTGTCTTCCCAGTGCTGAGGATCATTTTTGTTCTCTCGCCAATACTTGTTCCAACAATCCTTATAAACCTCCACATCACTTGCATTCTTCTTCTTTGAAATTGGTGCCCAATATTGTATCTGAACTTGTAGGTAGTTTATCGAGTTGTTGTTTTGATCAACATCACTTGTTGTCACTCCCGACCATATTGGGTAATTTGCATCACAAGGTTGTACAAGCACAAAATCTCCTTTAGACACATCAAGAGTCGGGTTGAACTCTTCAGCAGGTGTGTTGCGCATTGGACCACAATAATGGTCCTCATTTACATCAAAGCTTTCATCTACATCATCCTCCACTTGAAGGTTAAGAGGCTCAGCTTTTTTGCATACACTCCTTGGCCAAAAGTCATGAAATCCAATGTCTTCCCTTGCACTAGGGGTCTGCATGTTTAGCATAAGATTCTCCCAATAGGCAAGGACCGGATCCACTTAGCATAATCACTTTAGTCTCCTTTCTCTTGCAAGTGCTCTTTCCACCAATTGACATGTTTTTTAAGCCCTCCACAACCTTCTCATTTTCCTTAACATACTCAAAGGGTGGCAAATACATAACGATTCTTATTTTTAGAACCACAATTGTCAAGTTGCAACAACAACGTCCTTAGCAATCTCTTGAAAAATGTCCTTGAATTTGATGGCATTAAACTTGAGGCATTGACATTGCCCCTATCCTGCACATGTGTGTTAGTATGAAAGATTGACTGCATATGTGAAGAACAATTTCCCTTTGTATCCACATTTGTTTCTACATGTGTCTCTGCATCTGCATCCTTAATGCTCTGCTTGCAATATGCGTTTCTCTCCTTTTGCACTTCCATATGAAAGACTGACTACATATGTGAAGAACAATTTCCCTCTGTATCCACATTTGTTTCTACATGTGTCTCTGCATCTGCATCTGCATCCTCAATGCTCTGCTTGCAATATGCGTTTCTCTCCTTTAGCACTTCCATATGAAAGACTCACTGCATATGTGAAGAACAATTTTCCTCTGTATCCACATTTGTTTCTACATGTGTCTCTGCATGTGTATCCTCAATGCTCTGCTTACAATATGCGTTTCTCTCCTTTAGCACTTCCATATGCTAATACAGGGCCATAGTAGACAAAACACAATTCAAAATATCTGTTCGTGGTTTTGCATCTGAGTTTTGTGAGGTCAAGTCACCATACATGTGTTGCTCTCCTCTTTCTAAGTTTCTTAAACATTTTGAGAGAGATGAAATTGTGAAGTTGGGATCACTTGGCATAACCCCAAGGCAAAGTGACCATAAGCTGTTTGTCCATGTCCACCATGAGTGAGCATTCCTCTTAAGGATACTGGAAGCCTCTCAACCCCATTGAGAGATTTAGGAACTGGTTTAATTTGTGGTATGGTAGTCTTGCTCTAGTCCAGCTTATCATGTATAATACACAAATACCTATTTGGGTTCATTTCGGAAGAGCTCCTCCAAGCATAGTATAGATTTCTACAACTCATTTGCTGCAACATGTGTGCCCTTCTTTGTGCCATGTATCTAGCACGCTCCTCTTGATTTTTTGTTGATTCCAACTTGACCTTGATTGCCATACAAATGTCGCATTTTGAGAAGGTGCTGGTTTTTTATAAACTAACTGTCTTGAACTCTGTGTTCCATAATCTTGAGAGAATGATGGTTGTGACAGTGGGTGGCTGGTATTCGAATGAGACAAGTGTGTCATTCACTTCACGCAATATGTCCACGTGTTTGTACATTGCTAGTAGAACACGTTGGGTCTGAGTACTTATGGATTATGTCTCAATGCAGCCTCTCTTTCTGATAGAGGGATCACACATGTGCAGAAGGACAAAGACTCTATGTTGATGGAAGACCTTACTCTCAAGGAAACATAGCAGGTTTAATCAATAGTAGTCGAGGGATGAGTTCAAGAACCAATTGCACGTTTGTGGAGTGTAAGAATAGTCATGAACCAGAACATATGAGCAGGGATGTAGAAAGATACATAGTTGTCAATGCTATTAGATCATTACGTGCTGGTGATGAATTGCTGGTCAATTATGGATGGCGTAGACCTCCACGAGCATCCTTACTAGATGAGGATTGAGAGCTTCATTGTATACATTTCCTAATGTTATTGGACCTCTTGTACCCTAATTCTATAGTTTAATTTGCACCACATTCTCTACTGGCTCTATTTTAATTTGATAATCATTTTTTATTATCTGTAACTGTTTTGTATCTATCTTTTCTTTTATATAGAAGCATGCTATTGATATTGCCTTCAAATATGTAGATTTCGGATTGTGACATCGACAATATCACAAATCAACGTTCACATGACGCATCTCACATGTCAATAGAGTGCATGAGGATCCTACGCAGGAGTGATCCTAATGCGTATGTAAGACTAAAAAAACAATATTCTCAGGACTTCAATAATGTGCAGGACCATATCTTTGATGACGACGATGGCATGTCTGATTTTATTGAGGATTGGTATCAAAGCAATAGTGCGAGCGATATTCCCTAATAACAACAAGAAGTATCTTCGAGAAGAAGCTCTAAAGCGTATCTACGCAGGAAGCCAACTGACACGGCTCAGTGCAAGCTTACTTATTCTGAATCTTCAAAACCGTTTTGGATGGAGTAATATATCCATTTCAGCACTTTTGAAGTATGTAACAATCACATTTTTTTAATCTAAATATTTTAGGAGTAATCACGATATGTTTTGTTCTTATTGATCATATTTTTAATGGACTTTGCAGGCTACTCTCTCAGAAGTTCTGTCGACAAGCAATTCCCTTCCTACATTATATGATGAGGTGAAGAAGATGATAAGTAGTCTTGGACTTGACTATTCTTCTATACATGCATGTCCCAATGATTGTATTTTATATAGAGGTCAGTACGAGGACGATGTGACATGTCCAAAATGTCAAACTCCTCGTTATAAAGAGGAGAAAGGTAAGGTCCCTCGAAAGGTATTGAGACATTTTCCCCTGGCTCCACGTATAAAACATATGTTCCAAAGTCCCGAATTAGCTAAGCTTATGACATGGGGAGAGGAGCACAAGAGCAAAGATGGAGTAATGCGAATTCCATCAGATTGTCTTGCATTTGAGCATATTGATCTGCGATGGCCAGATTTTGCAAAAGAACCACACCATTTAAGGATGGGTGTAGCATTGGATGGTGTGAATCCATTTTCAATGAGATCAAGTAAATGGTCTACATGGCCAGTGGTAGTTATTAACTATAATCTACCCCCGTATCTCAGCATTAAGAAAGAGCATTTAATGCTCTCACTCTTAATTTCAAAAAAATGACAAGTTAAAGATATGAATGTTTATTTGGCCCCTCTCATCGACGATCTTCAAGATCTGTGGAGAGGGATTGATGTCATGGATATGTCCAGAAGCATCAGTCAAAGACACTTCATTGTTCGTGGAATTTTAGCATGGACTATCCACGACTTTCCAGGATATGGTTTTTGCTCAGGTAAATGGTTTAAATATATATATTCTTTCATAATTTTGTACGATGTTCATTACGCTAATCATCTTTGTTATGTTTTCCATGCAGGGATATGTACCAAGGGTTATAAAGCTTGTCCAATTTGTGGTGATTGGTTGAGATTGACTTATAGCAAAACCCTCAAGAAAATAATATATCTTCGACATAGACGATTTTTATCTGAGGATCATTATCTGCGAGACAAAAGGCAAGCCATACATTTTAATGGAAAGGTAGAAGAAGGGAGATGTCCAATACCAGTGACACCAATCTCAGACTCTCCGGAGGGACTACAGAGACACCTGGATGCATTACAGGCTTTCTGTGCGGATAAAGATCTGACAGTGAACCTTGGGAAAACCAAAGTTATGGTGTTTAGCACCACACAAGCATGGGTGACGAGATCAGAGCCTCAGTTCACTTTCCGAGGGGAGCTGGTAGAGTACGTCAGGTCATATGTCTACTTGGGAGTTACTTTTACAAGACCGCGTTTCTCCCTGAAGGAGGTAAAGCAAAGAGAAGCTGAAAGTTCCATCAATTGAACACCATCGACATGATGTCTATATTCATGAAAAACCAGCCCCTGTCCGCCTTTATGTCTAGAGAAACCAGCCCTCTGGCCACCTATGAGAAGAGCATGCAACCCTGAGCGCTTGCAGTCCAGCCCTCCTGTGTACCAAGCGAGAGAGAGAGAGAAAAGAGCATGTGAGGGGGATATATGCTTTGTATGAGTTTGTGAGACAGGCATTCCTCTCAAGGAGCTGGAGGTTGTAATGACAAAACACCAACCGCTCTAGCTGAACGGTACTCAGCCTATTCCTCTTCTTTGTATGGAAGAGGGCCCAAGTGCTCCAATTCCTCTCACATGGACCCGAACTACAATCCCGTGAGCACAATCTCTCCAAGCTTTGCAGTCTCTCGTTCGACCAAAGCTCCCTGTCTGGTTGCGAAAAGCCTATTTCCACATGAAACCTTTAGGCCTGTTTCCCTTTGAAACTTCTGTCTTGTTTCCATGTTTCCATACAGAACCATTCATGGCACCATTCAACAATAGTGCCAACAACACCATACATCTAGTTACCTGTTCCCTCATGAAACATCTGGCAGCATAGAGATGCCCATAACTGTAGGTCCCTCTGTTCCTTTCTAGTAGGAAGAAAAACAATCTGCTCCATGAGCACGCAGCCATGCAAGCTTGCATCACTCCCATGCCAAGAAACATAACCAGGTGACCTTATACTTGCAGCCAATAAACCATGTACATAGCTGAATTTGCAGCAAAAAAAAACAGCCCATAAACTTTCCTCGAACTAATCTCAAAATAGTCCCGAACCAAAGCAAAGAGAAGCTGAAGGTTCCATCAATTGAACGCCATTGACATGATGTCTATGTTCATGAAAAACCAGCCCCTGTCCGCCTTTATGTCTAGAGAAACCAGCCCTCTCGCCACCTAGGAGAAGAGCACGCAACCCTGAGCGCCTGCAATCTAGCCCTCCTGTGTACCAAGCGAGAGAGAGAGAAAAGAGCATGTGAGGGGGATATATGCTTTGTATGAGTTTGTGACAGGTAGAGTCCGAGATCCAGGCGGACTATCTAATATGGTGACCAGCACGATAGGGGTGAAGCAGGGATGCTCGCTATCGCCCACCCTCTTTGGACTGTACATTGATGCGGTCTCTGATTATGTAGACAGATTGGGAGGCCCAGGGGCATGCCTGGCAGGGGTGTTGGCTGATGATATTGTTCTAATCTCATACTCTCCGGAGGGATTACAGAGACATCTGGATGCATTACAGGCTTTCTATTGTGCGGATAAAGATCTGACAGTGAACCTTGGGAAAACCAAGGTTATGGTGTTGAACACCACACAGGCATGGGTGATGAGATCAGAGCCTCAGTTCACTTTCCAAGGGGAGCCGGTAGAGTACGTCAGGTCATATGTCTACTTGGGAGTTACTTTCACAGGACCGCGTTTCTCCCTGAAGGAGGCAACAGCAGCTAGATTAGCTCGAGGGCATGTAGCCTTGGGGGCACTTGAGAGGCAGTGTGCACACATACAGTTTCAGGAGCCACACACAAAATTGTGGCTATTTGATACACTTGTCACACCGACCCTCCTGTACGGAGCTCCAATTTGGGGACCTAGTATACATCACAGATCTTAGAGAGGGATAGATGAGGGATGGAGGCAAATGGAGAGACCACTGATTATGATGATTGCCCGCATGATTCGGAGCAAATCGTCAGTACCACATGAGATTGTTCGGGCTGAGCTGGGTGCCCCACCAGTAGTAACCGAGGCCCTATTCCAGGCAGTTACCTTTTAAAAGCGGCTATGGGAGCTCCCTCAACAGAGGTACTCTCGATTGGCATTGAACTCATCCATACAGTTGGTAGAGGATGGAGATACTCATTGTTGGTACGCTCAGATGAGATCATGGTTGACCTACATGGTTTGCGGATAGAGGCACTACCACCCTTTCAGTACAGTCTGGATTGTCCATTTTTGGATCTCACCTGCTCAGAGAAAAACTGCTTGATCAAGATGGATATCATTAGAGTGGACACACAGAGGACATGAACTAGCCCCCTTGAGCCCTTGGGCACGAAAATGGCTCATTACAAGAGCCATTTTCTACACCTCTCACCGGATGATTTTATCACCCGCTTGGCGTACATGGATGTACACCTATAACATGGGATACGTTGTGCCATTGGACAGATCCGGACCTCATCACACCAATTGCGGATTGAGACAGGGTGATATGTGCATCAGATCGTGGATGATCGCATTTGTCAGCTATGCTACCAGGAGGTAGAGACAGAGGAACACTACATTTGCCGATGTACAGTCTATTATGAGATCCGAGGGAGATATCACTACCTCTTCCGAGAGGGTTTTGGGCTGTTACGCAGGGTCATGGAGTTTGAGGATCAGAGATGCCTGGGATTGTTTCTACTTGAGCTCAGGAGACTCAGACACAGAGAGACCCTCTTGGCAGACAGGAGGCCGAGCCATGATGTACCTAGACAAAGGACCCTGACAGATTTCTTCTGCACCAACACCAGCAACCCAGCCCACACACCTCCTGATACCTCCTCCATTGGGCCATCAGGGCACCGACCACGCTCACCACTGAGCAGTTATCTTATGTTATGCTCGTCGGCCACGCCCACCAGGATCCCGACCACAGCATCCTCACCATCGCTAGCCCATTGCTTAGTAAAGGCTTGGCTGTTGTGGGGTGAGTTAGAAAAGGGATTGCCTATTTAGTGCAGATACAGTGGCACATGGGCTTGCTGAGGATGCACTTGACTATTTATATATATATATATAAATATATATATATATAGAGAGAGAGGCGCACTCTCTCTCTCTCTCTCTCTATATATATATATATATATATATATATACAAACTTCAACCTTGGAAGCGGGTTTGCATCTACAGCTGCATCAAAAGGAAACAAAATTGGGATACTAGCATTTGAAGTGGCTTACACCATTGCCAAGGGCTACAGTTTAAAGCAGTCATTATCAGCCGAGAGCATAAAGTCCTTGAAAGAAGAAGTTTTATGTTCTGAAGGTGTCCAGCGCTTGGTATCTATAAACATGACAGAGCTTCTAAGCCAATCACAACCATTTTAGCCATATAAATCATTGCAAAAAGTGACTATGTTAACCAATGGTTATATAACAAACACTACCTCTTCATTTAAGCCTAAAAGGGGCCCAAAGTGTATTAAAAAATGATATATCATTAGATTTCTTCAGGAGGATTTTTGGCTTACCTTGGATTTTAAGTCATGTCTATTTAGGGCTCATGTGATGCCATTCTTAGGGTCTTTTTACATTGCCACAACATAGATATTAGTAGTATGTTGACATAGTGCTATGTCTACGCAAAATATGTGGTCTCTTAGCCTAGAAAAAGCCAACATGATTGGCTGAACATGTAGCATCCAAGCCATTACCAACCTTGGGTAATGTTACCACTCAACTTGTCCATGAGCTAGTTTTCCAAGTAGGGGCCAATTTCCACACGTGGAGTGCACAAAAGTAAATCCTAGGCCAGATTTCCATGCAAAGCATAATTTCCAATTGGCTCCAACTTTGACAGTGTTTAAGTGCAAGAAGACAAAGTGTTTATACCTCTTTTTCGGTTATGAAGAAAGCACGTAAAATTTTGAACAACTAAGCTCGCAACCGGTGGCCAATTCTACTCCATGCACTCTCAGATGCTGTGTAAAGGGTAGCAGACCACTTATCAAATTGTATTCTAGAGAGAGAGAGAGAGAAAGCGTCTCTCTCTCTCTCTCTCTCTCTCTCTATATATATATATATATATATCTTGGTTGGAGTAAACCCACCCCCCTCTAACTCTCCCATAATGAATTGAAACCGATTGGGTGAGATCTCTTCCCAAACTGTACAAGCCTCTTTCAAGGCATACAGCTTTCCAGATATAAAAAACGAGACTTTTTCGTTGTTTGGTGAGCAGCTGTTGTTGCTGAGCGTTGTTGCTAGGTCCCTATATATATATATATATATATATATATATAGAGAGAGAGAGAGAGAGAGAGAGAGACGCACTCTCTCTCTCTATCTCTCTCTCTCTCTCTCTATATATATATATATATAGAGAGAGCGAGAGAGAGATAGAGAGAGATAGAGAGAGAGAGAGAGAGAGAAAGAGAGAAAGAGAAAGAAACTAATGACATACCTCTTGGTGCTCTCTCGTCGAAAAAAAATGAGGTTCCCGGTTGAGTGCGGGAGTATAAAAAACGAGCGATACAAAAAAACGTCGCATAAGCGAGGACTTTTTTAAAAAAATTTTAAGGTCGCTTATGCGACGCTAGTCAGTCTGCAAGCGTCGCACAAAACGTCGTTCAACAGCATCGCATACGCGATTTTAAAAAAAAGCATCGCATAAGCGACATATTTTTTTTTATATAATTTTTTGACATCGTTTAAGCGACGCATTCGTCATCGTGTAAGCGACGGTGTATATTTTTAACACCCTCGCTACAGCCCCCCCAATGGCTAGTAGTGAAATCTCTCTCAGCAACAATCTGATTACTGGAGAAATCCCTAGACCTGTAAATATTGCTATCATGGCCCAATCTATTACTATTGATCTTTCTTAGAACAGGCTGTCTGGTCCTATACCTCCTAATTTTGGAGGCATGATCCACCTTTAGCAGGGCAACACTGCCTTCCCTGTGTATTCATCAAAGAAAGCCATGGCGTGCGCCTTTAGTAGAGAAATCTATGATCTTTGTGCTCTTTGACAAGTCTTTGGTTTCTATGGCTCAAGCGTTCACTCCTTCTAAGAAGCCTTTCAAAAAATCCATGGTAGTCATGGCCATGGCTCAAGCTTCATTGAAACAACCCTACATCAAACAGGCATGCGTGAACAACCCTAAATAGGTGATCAATTTGACATAGCAAGGTGATTCCACCTTTGTTTCAGATCACTTATAAGCAAGCTTGCCAGATTTTCTCTCGATGTGGTTGGTCGATCGAGAGTGGAGATGGGAAGCGGGAAAATTGATGGAGGGGATTTAGCTTATAAAGCATGGCTAATAATGAAATGAGGAGGGTCTTCCACATCCTGAAGGTTGGCATTGCACCCCACATGTTGAGATATCGAGCTCAACTAGTGCTATTGTGAACATTGATGACCCGCCTGGGTGATAGCTTTCGCATCTACACCACTGGCATGGTTGGTGAAATTATGGGTGATATGCGGCCACCAGTGGTGGGATGACAGGCTGTGTGATAGCCATTTTGGATTACTAGAGACTCGCATAGTTATAGCGCCAGCTCATTTAGTCGGGTTCACATTATGGACCGACCCTTGTATGTTGTAGTAGTTGAGTACTAACCCATATAGTGTGTACTCTTATCTTTATGTTATCATTAGGAACTCAATGGAGTCTTTTTAGGCCCTTTAATTTGCCATGAGGTTATGGAAACGTTTAACTTTTTGACAAATAGGAGCCCGCCATGTAAGCAGAAACCATTGGTGATTAAGAGAGGTGTAAGAGTGGTCAAAGGGTGCACTTTTTTCCCCAAAAAGGGGGAGAGGGGGGAAATTTTACAATTTTCGGACCTCCATAACTTCTACATACAAGCTCCGATTTGAGCGGAGATTACAGATCCATGATCTACGCATCAAGAGCTTTCCATAGATATGCTACATGATATGGTTTTATCCGCTAGATTTTGAATTCCATTTTCCCCCCAAAATTCAAATTCGAATAAAGTAGCCGTTTTGAAGCTTCAAATTAGAAAACGTTTCTTCTTAAGAGAAAAGGTTTGACTCCCTTAAACTGCCAAATAAAAGGGCCCAAGAAGACTCCATTGAGGTCCTAATGTGTTGATTGAGTAGAGAAGAAGAAGATAGAAGAAAATTCAGCTATCCATCTCTCTCTTGTGTGTGTGTATTTGCTTGCTAGGGTTTGAAGCTCTCCCTCTCCCCCACATTCTCTTTATGGTATCAGAGCTTGGGTGGGCTCTTCGTCATGGTGAATATTTATATATAGATTTCTTGGTTATGTGTTCTTTTGATTAAGCATTATTTTCAGTATTATGAAAAACAATTATGCACTCATATTATCATTTGGATTTGTATTTGTGAGGATTTGAGAGAGATTTAGAGCCACCATTCTCAAGTTTGAGAGGAGATTTGCAACAAGGAGGTTGCATATAAGCTGCCCACCAAGAGAGTTGAAATGGGAGTTTTGCAGCATGGAGAGCCTACTCATCATCAAAGAAGCTGAAAATGGAGATTTCAAGAAACAAGTATGAAGACTATGGAGTCTTCAGTGTCATCAAGGAAGCTGCCAAGGAGATTTGTGAAGGTATTTTTGGTGATTTTGCCTCTAATTTGGTATTTGAGCATGGAAGAATGCTCGTATTTGAAAAGGGTTGCCATGGGATTTGTGAATCCTATGGTTCTTTGCACTTAGCCAAAAAGCATGAGAAGGTGCAAACTTGTCCAAGCAAGGGATAAGCAGTCATGGGCTGAGGATGGAGCCCATATTAAGCACACCAAAAATGGACATGTGTTAGTTCAAGTTTCTCATGGAAGATGAGAAAAATGGTGTGGAAGCCATGGACGGCTTACACAATGGTTTTGGCATCTTTGGTTTCTAAAAAGAAATCTATGAAAGAAACCTTGGAAGCATTGCATACAAAGAAGAGAAGCATGCAAATTGTCAGTTCAATAGTGAGCCACAATAGGCCATATGTAAACCTCTTAAAGAAGGTCTGACAATTGCAAGAGGCTACTGCAAAGAGAAGCGTGCAACAAGAGTGGTTTTGTGTTAAGAAAGGATGCAACTATAGAGCTATGTTGACATCCCACCACAAAAAGAGCAAAAGAGAAATATTAGCAACAACTAGTAGCGCGTTCGTGCAATGAGGAGGCATGGCTCCCTCAAGCATGATGTCTCTCTTAGCATGAAAATCCACCGCAACTGACATGGTGAGGAATTCCACAAATGAAGGTGAGGCTACTTAGCGTACGAGAGAGAGAGCAACACTACAGATACAGAGGTCAGAGAAGTGTAGGCTAGAAGCTAAAAGAAGAAGAAGTAGTAGTAGTCTAGAATGTTTAGCTCACATTACAAGTTTGGCAAACTCGGGTAACAGAGCAGCAAAAGAGAGATGGTGGAAAATTTGGGAATCTCAGAGGAGAGCTATGATGTGCGGACTAGATGCTTGCTAATGCAACGCTAGCAGCTGTGGTGGCAGTGGCGGTTTCCTGGTGGTTTTGCGGTGGCAAAAGGCTGACGGCGCTGCCCGAGCCGAGGGGTTGGCCCATTCTGGGCAGCTGGCTATTGTTTCCAGGCAGAGTGATAGTGCCCAAAACATTGAGAAGGTCAAGAAGAGGTATGGGGATGTTTGTATGGTGTGGCTGCTAAGTCTAAGGTCGCCATTGAAGCTTATAGAAAGCTACAAGAATAAGACGCGTGGGTCCCTAAAGTAGAGTAAGAAATAGGCATCATCGTGGTGCTACAGACTGCAGCTGTGTGATGTGGGCCACGATCTCAGTCAAGCATTCTGCAGTGTGGCGTGTAGCAGAATCCATTTTCAAAAGTTTTTTTTAAAATCAAAAGCTTCAATGTATTTTTCAAGGTTTTAACCTTAGGGCAGCTTCACACATAGCCTTTGCATCATCTAAGGATTTATTCACACAACATTAAAAAAAAACTTTGAAAAGCCTTCAAGGCTTGTTCATATGGTGAACTACCTATTCAAGAAAATTTTCACACCCATTGCTATTCTTTTGTAAAATGAGAATCACCATGAAATCACAAGCAAAGATTGGCTTATGTGGGCATTGTATTTGTTTCACCCATGTATATGAGGGCAATCTTGCCCCAGCCTGTATGCTCAAAATGAATTTTTTTTAAATCACCCATTGGTATGAGGGTTGCCCTACCCAAGCTCATCGAGAAGCTCGAAGGAAATGGTTGTCATGATGTGTGCATGAGAGATATACACGTGTGAGGTGCATGGGTTGTCATGATGTGTGCATGAGTGATACACGTGTGAGGTGCATGTGCATGGGTTGGTTTCCATCTGAACTTCTTTGTTCAAATCGGACTCAGTGGTTTCACTATGAGCGAGACAGCTCAAAATGGACTAGGTGTCTAAGATGGTAGACATGCGCACACATAGTTGGTTGATGATTATTTTTGCAAGAGGGAACATTTTTATTTTTTAGAACCTAGATTATTGCTAGGTTTGTATGGTCGAGACACTTACAACAAGAGCTTTGAGATCCTTGGATTTTACAATCTAAGATTACGGATTAGCTTCATGTACATGTAATGTTTGTAGACTATGAAAAGCCTACTAAGTTATATTTTTGGTGCATAGGTACTAGAAATTACAAAATTTTTCAATTTGCTGTCTACAAGCCTGTTCAAATGCCATTCATCTCATGAAATATTGATCCACCAAATGATTTTTATAAGGTATTATCTTTTTTCCTAATTTTTTCCTTTGAAAATTATATCTTGCAATATCTACTGTTTTATCTTAAATATATTTTGCCAGATGGAGGAGAGGAGTATAGGCTTCCAAGGAGAGATAATCCAATTGTTCGAAGATTGTTTTAATGCTTTGTTTGGGTGTGTTAACATTGTCAACACTATATTGGGTTGGAATGCTATATGTATATTTATGCCAAGTTTAGTGCTTTATTCAAAGAAATGTAAGTGCTTTAGGATCTTCTACATGGATATATATGGCAAGCATGGTGTGTATATATATAGGTTTGAAAGTTGAGGACCATGAGGCCCGAAATGGGCTTCAAATATAAGGCTTATCTCTAATCACCCCCAAGAACAAGCCTTTTGTTTTTATGCATGCAAGAATACTCTTGCCCGTCAGGGACAGGTCACCGAGCAAGCACCACAGTTGCCACCTCACAAAATGAAAGCAAAACCACTCAGTGTGGATACCACTTCCCTATGATAAGGCTAGCACTCTACTATAGGCCTTTCACCTGAAAGAAAGTTCTCACCCTTCCAAACAAATTCTTAAATTTTTGTTATCTTTATTACTTCTTTTTGTGTAAATTATAGCATTGATAATTACTGTATTTTGTGCTAGCCATTTATAATTATCATAGTTAACGTGTGCACTTATATCATCAAATACATATAAATGTGCATAGCGTCCAAATATAAGGCCTATCTTTCCTCTCCTGTCTCACGAGGACGAGCATGTGTATATTTCTTGCCTGTCATTTGGAGACGGGTCATGCCACTAGTATCCTCCTTAAAGAAGATAGATCCTACATCCATTGAGATGGCTCATCTCAATGCTATTGCGGTACTGTGTATGATTAAGGATAACTTTCCTAGAACATTTCTAACTAGCCAATTTGCATCTTGTGGTGCATTTGGTTGATGAAGTGGCGCTTTGTGGTGTTGTTCATGTTCGATGAATGTTTTTCCTTGTTGAAAGGTTAATGAAAATCTTACAGGACTTTGTATGACAAAGAGTAAGGGTAGAAGCAAGCATGGTAGAGGAGTTGTTGATGCAAGAGTCTCTTGTGTATATCTGAAAACATCTATCTTGCATAGATCCTTCCATGCCACGATTGTGGAGCAATGAGGAGGATGACCGACTAGTCATTAATGTGCCACAAGGAAAAGGAAGGCAACAAAGACTGGATGACGCATTACGCCACAGCATGAATACATTCTGCATTCTAAATAGTCCCATCATGGAGAAGTGGATTGGGAGATATAAGGATGCAATCAATAGACGAAAGGATGAGAGAAGAACTTTCAAAAGAGCAAATAGACTCTTGCCATTCTTACGCGGCTTGGAACCTCTACCAAATGTGATCAATATAGAATGGCTTCGTATGGCAGAATTGATGGCACCTCAAAATGGAGAGATGATCACAAGAGAAGAGCATGAGTATAAAAGAGGATGTGACCCTCAAGTAAGTACATTCTTCATCTATGTCTTATGCTTTGATTGTTATATACCTTGTTTAATGTACTATACTAAATGTCATGCTTTTTTTAATGTTAGTACAAACTATATAATGCAATATGGTTAGAGGGAAGGCACTTTTGCGCGGAGCATGTGGATTCTAAAAGAAACACATTTGGTTGTGGTGTGATGGAAACTTTTGAGCAAGAAAGTCAATCTAGTAGACATAATACCAATGTCATAGAGGACAATCTTGAGTATTGTGGAAATATTCAAGATGTTCTTAAGGTTAGGTTTAGAGCATTTAGTCTATTCATCTTTGATGTCAAATGGTTCAAGGTGATATATAGAGGTGCTCAAGCAACTGTGAAGAAACATCCAAATGGGTTTTTTCCAATCAATTCCACCAAGTTTTCGAATGGTGAGAAAGATACTTTCATACTACCTCAACGCTATCAATAGGTTAGTAACCCAACAAAATCCAAAATCAATCTTGATGTAGTATAATAAAAGTGTAATCCCTTTGCTATGTGATATTAGGTTGTGTTTCACACCAATCGAATTAATCCAAAGTGATGGTATGTTATACAAGTTTCTCCTTGTTCAAAACATATCTTTCAAGATCAAGATGTGGAGGTCAAAAATCTCTCGATGAGGTGCAAGTACTACCTCAAATCGGCTCATTGGAATAAGACGATAAAGAAAACATTTTGGAGGAGGCCAATCAAGAGCATGAGGAACATCAATCCAAAGAATAATCAGATGAGTCACCTATCAATCACGACAATGCTTCATTGGATAATGATAGTGATATTGATATGGAACCCCATCTTTTGATTGACCTTCCATTAGATATAGACATTGATAAAGCAACACATATGGAACCCCATCTTTTGATTGAGTTTCCATTAGATATAGACATTGATAAAGCAACACATATGGATTTATTACAATATGGGATAGATTCATGATCTTAACATTGTTTCCCTTCTCAAAAGTTTTCAACTCTCTTTGTTTTTTACCGAAACATGGCTCCAAGAGTTCTCATGGATGTTTTTTTTTAACTATAATCATTTTCTATGTGTATGTGACATGTGTAACTTAAATTCAGCACCCAACAACTCTCTAGAATTTTATGCAACGAGAGTAACAATGAAATTTTACTGCTCATTAGCCAAATTACAATATAGCAACAAAATTTTGCTACTATCCTCATTGCTCAGCACAGTAGTGAAATTTTGCTGTTGTAGACACTGCTGTGAGCAGTGATATTTTGCTACGAGGGAGCGATTAAAGTCCCCAACATCCCGACAAAATAAATGCTACTAGTAAACGTTGTTATGTCCCCGGCATGTTGTAGTGAGGGTTTAGGGTGGTGTACTCCACTAACAAGTCTTGGTGGTTGCAATGGTGATTAGCAAAGTACTATGGAGCTTATCTCTAAGTTTATAGTAGTGGGAGAGGTGTACTCTAATTTTGTAACAAACAAAATAAAAACACATTTTTATGTTTTTCAATATCAATAATAAAGGCATCTTTCCATGAATTTCTATGGTCTTCTTCTTGACCTCTTCATTGGTGGCCTCCCTCACAATATTTGCAGAAACAACTTTATTGTTAATATTTAATGAGGCCATCACAAACAATATGAAGGAGTGTTTAGGGTGGTGCACTCTACTAACAAGGCTTAGTGACAATGGTGATTAATTAAGTGCTATGGATCTTATCTCTATATTTATAGTAATGGGAGAGCTATACTCTACTTTTGTGCAAAAAAAATAAAAACACATTTTATCTTTTTTAATGCCAATAATAAATGCATCTTTCCTTGAATTCTACACCACAATAATAAAGGCATCTTTGTACTTTTTTGGGGGAAGAGCAAGTATGTGTTATTATTTTAAAATACATGCAATTTCAAATAAGGGGTTGTGTGTTTTGTGGAACACCTTGCCTCTCTCTCCTCTCTCTAGCTCATTGTTCCCCTCTTATTTCCCTAAGGCTCTAAGGCAGGAACACATTGAAAATTAGGCCTTTCCAATGCATTTTGCACACAAATGTGGTCCGATGGTGACCAAATTTTGTAAGAGGTTGGGGTCCACATATGCACTCTTGAAAGTTTTAGTCATCATCAAAATACATTTGGTTGCAATGTATGCTGGAAAGACCCAATTTTCAGGGGGCTCTCTAATGCCACAACACATTGAAAATTAGGCCCTTTCAATGCACATTACAACCAAATGTGGTCAGATGATTACCAAACTTTGCAAGAGTGAGGGTGAGTCTATATATACACTCTTGCAAAGTTTTTGCACTTTTGGACCATATTCGGTTGCAATGTGCATTAGAAAGATCCAATTTTCAAGGGGCTCTCTAGGTCACCATACATTGAAAATTGGACCTTTCAAATGCATACTACAATCAAATGTGTGTTGATGGTGAAAAGAGTTAGGGTAGGATCCACATATAAAATCTTGGAAATTTTTGTCACGAGCGAACCACATTTGGTTGCAATGTGCGTTAGAAAGGCCCAATTTTCAAGGCGCTCTCAAAGGCCACAACACATTGAAAATTGGGTCCTTCCACCAATGCACATTGCAAACAAATGTGATTCGATGGTTACCAAACTTTGCAAGAGTGAGGGTACCGAGACTACATTTATTTTGAAAGGCCCAATTTTCAATGTGTTGTAGCCTTCAAGAGCCCCCTAAAAAATGGGCCTTCCCAATGCATATTACACCCAAATGTCGTCTGATAGTGACCATAATATATAAGAGTATATATGTGGACCATACACTCACTCTTACAAATTTCGGTCACCATCCGACCTCATTTTGATGCAATGTGCAATGGAAAGGCCCAGTTCTTAGGGGGCTCTCAAAGGCCACAACACATGGAAAATTAAGTCTCCCCATTGCACTTTCTAACCAAATGTGGTCTGATGGTGACCAAACTTTGTAAAAGTGAGTGTATGGTCCACATATATACTCTTATATAATATGGTCACCATCAGACCACATTTGGGTGCAATATGCATTGGGAAGGCCCAATTTGGAAGAGTGAGGGTGGGGTCCATATACCATTCATCAATAGTAGATGACCATGTTCTACAATACCATACCTCCTTGTGAAAATACACAACCCATAGGAGAGGGGGAGGAGGGAGTGAGGAGGGAAGAAAGATAGGATATTGTACAATCAAACCATCTACAATGAGGTTACTTCCACTGAGGCTACAAAAGTCCCAAAATGCTATAGGACATGAAATTTCATGCATTCAATATTTTAAAATCCATTTTTTACACATTTTTTACATATAAAAGGGTACCATTTAAAGGGGGTATTCGAAGGTTGAATAGAAAAAGGGTGTGTTTTATTCATGAAAAATTCATAGATAAGGGGTTTTTAAAGTAGCCCTTGAACGCACGTGATATAGAGGCTTTATATATAGTGAGCCTCCCGAGATAAGGCATTTTAAAGCTCCAAGTCCAATAGGATAGGTTGGTGGATAGACATATTCTCATTCTGGCGGCTTAAGCCAAGCCCATGCAAATAAATGAAGTACAAGTGCTTTCATGGAAGATACGACTTCTTCTTGGATTCTCTATCTATAAAATCTAGACACGTACAACACAATTTTTCTTTCACATGCACATCATATTTTCCAACATGTGCATCATCCCTCTGTGATTCGATCTTGAAAACTTTATACTTGTGCTCTGGACAGTCTTTGCACTTCTTGTACCATTGTAGCATTCATTTTCAAAGTGGCCTTTATTTGTTTGTCGCTTCCTTTGATATCTACGTGCAGTACTCGACTCTTATGTCATTTTGCATGCCCAAGACACCTGCCACTTTACTAGTAGTGGACCCATATGTTGGTTCTTTGGAAGTTGTTGTTGTAATAAAGAACCTTGTAGCCCCCCACCACTATACTAGGTGGGGTGGACATAATACCTTCTACATTCTTTCTCTCCACTTGGTATCCTCACCTTCCCATAATGAATACACCTCCTCGTCGTCGTGAGGTTATTTCCCATAGAAACTAGCCATATCTTGGGTGATGGATTGGGTGTTGAGTCTCTATTTGTGTCCACAATATAGCAATGAAGCACGTGGTCAGGAAAAAACCACATCCAGTGTCTAATGAGACCATTAGGGGCTTGTAATAGCCTTCAAAAGATTGATCCAGTAGATGTTGATTTTATTGTGCCTGTAAAATCAAAGTTCAGTTTGAGGGCAGGATTTTTGTAGATGTATTGTTGGATGGAGGATCCGGAGTAAACATTTTATCTTAAGCTGTTCATACACAAATGGGCTTGGGAAAGTTGGCCCCAGCACCTTTTCAGGTGAAGATGGCAGATCAAACAAGAGTACAACCATTAGGAATTCTCAAATAGCAACATATTGCAATTGCAGGTATGACCTTCTTGGTCAATTTTGTGGTCATGCGAATGTCAGATTCAATGTCCTCTTGTGAAATGCTATTGGGAAGACCTTAGCTCAGAATGGCCAAAGTCAGACAAGATTGGGGAGAGAATGTGGTTGTTATAAGAAAAGGGAAGAAGAGAGTGACTATCCCTATGCAAGGGAGGAAGAATATTCCACTCAAGGAAAAACCATTGTTTGCACAGACTATCAACTTGGCAGAAGAAGTTGAAGATGTTGAGGAAGAAGAATTTCTGAACGCATATCCATTAGTTGTTCTAGTATTTGACGTAGATGTGGAACATAATTACAGCCGGATAAAGAACAGGCTCAGGAAAGGTCTGATGTAGCACACCTGGACAAGAGATTCAGGGAACAGAATTCAGACAGCTAATGGAACACACAACGGAATCTTCTACCA
This sequence comes from Cibotium barometz, assembly GCF_041138505.1. Lineage (NCBI taxonomy): Eukaryota > Viridiplantae > Streptophyta > Polypodiopsida > Cyatheales > Cibotiaceae > Cibotium > Cibotium barometz. Next base: position 44,149,761 of record NC_141065.1, read on the forward strand.
AGGAACAGATTGAGTAGGAGGAGAAGGATGCAAGAATTATGGTTGAACGAATCTATGACAAGAAGTTTGGCACTTCTAGTAGGGTTAAGGAGGATGAATTGAAAGAGATTAATTTGGGTACAGAGGCTGACCCAAAAATGGTAGAGGTGAGTGTCCATGCTGAAGGAGAAATTTTGAAGGAGTTGTTACAGTTGTTGTTGCAAGCACTACTACATGATAGCCTAATACCGGCGCTTATACCGACGTCATTAAACGGGGTCTAAAAAAGCCCCATGATTGGTATAAACGCCGGTATCTATGCCGGAATGATGATGTCGGTATAAGCGTTCGGGATTAATACCGGTGCCTATACCGGTGTCTATACCGACGCTTATACCGGTGTCTATACCGACGTTACACCGGCACCTATACCAAGGAGCATACCGGTGTCTATACCGACGTTACATCGGCACTTATACCGGTGTCTATACTGATGTTACACCGGTGCCTATACCGGGGAGCATACCGGTGTCTATACCGGCACATATACCGGCAACTATACCGGCGCCTGTACCGGTACCTATACCGGGGAATATACCGATGCTACAACAGAATTTTTTTTAAGACAGAATGGTGTTGCCTGGCTGTCTGCAATGAACAGGACTCAACAGCAGTAAACAGACAGCACCATTCTGTCTAAAATAGAGCACAAAAGACAACCGTGCTCGTTTTTTTATTTTTCAGATAAACAAGAAATTAAATTAAACATTAATACTCAAGAATCTTTTGATTATATACCAATAGTTTGAAGGTCGTCTTACATTAAGGTAATGCCTCCCAATTGACGGTCTCTCCTTCTTCTTCAAGCATCTCAAATAAGGCCACAAGGCCATGTTTTGTGAGCGTACTTCTCTTCTCGCCTACTTGGTGGGCAATTCATGGGCCAACTCCTACACAAACGATTAACAATTACAACTTTTAGAAATCAACATTTAGCCCACATACATACATTTACGAATTCATGGTGCATGGTTTCGTAAAATAACCACCACTCCCAAGATGAGAAGCCCCTACTATTTGGAGTCTTGCCCTTGCCGCCTCTCTTTGTTGTTGAAACCTCTCTAGTGTCTTTGTGAGCTCCTGAGCAATGGCTTCCCACTCCCTGTCATCATCTAGCCAAACAGGTTTCTCTTTCCCCTCTCTAAATGCATCCCTCGCCTCTGACCTACGATGCCCCATCAAAATGCGAGCTGTATATTGTATCCACTCATTAGAGACGACATTCATAGGGTCAGATGGCTGAAACTCTTGCTTTATCTTTGTATTTATGTAATTTTTCTTCTCCTTATCTTGCTGATCCCATTTAGTCATGACAGAGTTGTGAAACTGTATAGTACACAATTGTTGAATTCGTGTCTTCATTGCCTTCCCTGCACTATTCATTATTGGTGCCCCATCCCTAATTGTGTATATCTTGCTGTTGTCATGGTCATGTGCATCCCAGGGAGTGGAAGGTGAACCTATGGGTGTGCTATCAACAGATGAGAGCGAAGGACGATGCTCACGTGGTGATGGTGTCATAGCATCTGTGGCACTACCACCACAACAACCTTCCCCTGAAGACCTACTACGTGAGCGACGTCTATGTGAAGAGGTGGTAGATCGAGCTATAAGAGGAGTGGAAGGCTGTGTGGTATGAGGTGTGGGAGCTGCTCTCGTACCTATACGGGTGTGGGAACTGGTGTCGTAAAGCCAGATGGTGAGACAGATGTCCCTGCTCTAGAACCCCAATAACTCTGAGCCATGGCTCTCTGCTTTGGAGTCATGGACGAGAGAAAACCATATAACTGCTGGGGACTCATGCCCTATGGTGTAGGGTTAAATGAGAAATCAGGACTGTAGTCGAGCGGCGGTGAGTCATCACCCATGGCCTATTGGACAAAAAACCATATGACAAACTTGTGCGAAATGAAAATTACACGGTAAACAATGAAAGAACCATATGACAAACATTAACAATGATAAACAAAAATGGTAAAACCATATCAATTTGCACCTGCACTAGTGATTATGATGGTAAACATTAACAATGGTAAACAATGAAAGGACCATATGACAAACATTAACTTTCCTAAACAACAATGGTAAACCATATCACTTTGCACCTTCAATGTCATAAAATCATTACAAATATGTCATAACTATTTGCATAATCATTAAGATACATCATTTTAAAAATCATTATCTATTTATCATCCTCATTAAGATCAATAGCCCCAAAGAGATCTATTTCTATGTACATTTCAGCATCCTCATCATTAAAAGTCCCTTGATGAAGGATGTCCTCATGATCTATGTCTTCTCCCTCAACATGTTTTCCACCTTCATTGGTTTGCACCTCTTCATTTGGATCTTGCTCTAGTTTCTCCTCTTCATTTGCTTGCTCCTCTTCATTTGCTTGCTCCTCTTCATTGTTGATATCGGGTTGTTCTTGCTGCTCCCCACAACCCTGTGAATCCACATCACCCTGTTGAAGCTCAAATTCTTCAAAAATTTGCTTACTCTGCGGGGGGCGACTTGAACCACAAATAGCCAGTGTGGATCTTTTGGATCCGATTTAAAGACAACCTGCTCACAATGCTCTAGGCGCACAAAAGTATCTTGCTAATCGGTCCATACCTTTGTGGAGTCCACTTGGATGAGGCCACTCTTGTCTCTACGTATAGTTGCATGTGGCCCATTTGTGATTACCTTGAACCACTTCACATCAAAGATAAACAACTCAAAACTTCTGAAGCCAACCTTTAATATGTCTTGAATGGTTCCAAAGTAATCAAGCATTCCAGTAATAGTGTTATCATCACTTGCACTTGAACGACTTTCTTGAACAAACTGTGCTGTGACACCACAGTCAAAGGTTGCTCTTTTTTGGTCTATTCGATCTACTCGAAAATGACGTCCATGTGACCAAAACGCCCCATATTTGTGATACTACAAATAGCACATAAAGATTGTTGATGGACAAACAAAAACTGAGACATGTAGAGAAAAAAAAGAGAGACATGTAGAACTTAAACACTTACATGCCAATCGCATCCTTTTGTAAGCTCCTCCTCCTCCTCTGTTATAGTTAAACTAGCACGTTTGGCTTCTAAAATTGTAGCTTCTAGCCATCTACCTGTGGGAAAGTCCGGAAGAGCTTGCATACCTTCTGGATATGGGAGATTTCTTGTAGTGCGATTCCTTCTGAAACTTAAACGATCTTGTACTCGTTGTCGCTTGAGAGCTTCATATGTCTCAATCCACTTCTCCATTACATGAGAGTTCAAGATGCAAAATTTGTTGATTTTTTTCCTCAAATTAATGTTATCCATCTTTCTCTTAATGCCTTGGCCTTGAGGTTCCTCACCAATGACTCGCCTGTTAGACTCTTGAGACCATAGTCGAGGTATCTCTGGATCTGAAGAACTTAAATATTCAGTGATGTAAACAAGGGACTCTTGTATCAGCCACCCTTCTGACATACTACCCTCCGGGCGAGCCATTTGGCGAACAAATCCCTTTAATGTCTTCATAAACCTCTCCAAAAAGAACATCCATCTTGAATGGACTGTTCTAGCAACTGCAACCTCATCTACGACATGAACTAGCAGATGCATCTGGATTGTTAATAAACTTGTAGGGAAAAACTTCTCTACACCATGCAGACTGCCTCTATGGAGTTTAAACGCGCTATCTCCAAAGTGTCTCTCTTTATCTCTTTTGAAGAAATCCAACGCACCAATGTGCTAATCTTATAGATAGTAGCTCTAATGTCTTCAGTGAGGCAATCTTTTATTGCTATGGGTAGCACAAATTGTAGAAACTTGTGCCAATTATGACTCTTGAGGCCACTAAGATCATCATCCTTTGTAAATGCACTTTTCAAGCAATGCATACAACCTGTAGGAGTCCGAAACTCTGAAATTGTCCTCTTCACTTGTTGTTCCTCCATCTTACTAAAAACCCATGGGGCTCTTGGAAGTAGCACCTTTCCATTGGGTCTAGTGCGAGCCCACAACTCTTGCATGCAACCTATCTCTTCCAAGTCGTCCCTTTGGCCTTTAGTCTCCTTTTTTCCTGTCATGGTCTTCCACAGAATGTCAGCTACATTCTTGAAAATATGCATCGGGTCAAGCAAATGGTTTATAAGGAGATCACCCCAATAAGGGAGTTGGTGAAAGATAGAGAGCCTCTTCATCCCAGGACATGCCAAGTTGCCACATTCCTCCCATTTGATCTTCCAATCGCTTGCCTTCAATGCACTTGGAGGAGGTCTTCCTAGATTACCGCAATTCATGATTTTTTGGAAGATACCTAACATGTCCTTGGTAGACATTCTTTCGTAATGCTTTTGAGTATCTTGAATCAAGTCAAGGACCACATACAAGACATGCATTGTAACTCGATATAGACAAACCTGAGCATTCTCCATAGCCAGGCTAATCATGCATTGTCCACATGAGAATACCTTGCACAGTTGCAAGTCTTTGGCCACTCTACTGCTTTGACATGTCCTTCACTTCAATTTCGTTCCACAAGGTGCGTAACTCATCAATAAGTGGTGCCAAATATACATCCATGTTCTTCACCTTGTACTTTCCTGGAACTATTAATGAGAGCAACAGATGACCTTTCTTTATTGCTAACCATGGCGGAAGATTATAATTCACAAGGCAAACAGGCCATGTGCTCCATGAAGAGCTCCTTAAACCAAAAGGGTTTACACCATCCATTGCTAGGCCAAGACGGAGGTTACGAGGATCTTTCCTAAAAGCCGGCCATTTCTCTTCAATGTGTCTCCATGCGGGTGAATCAGCAGGCACACGCATCACTTCATCTGTGGATCGAGTTATGGCATGCCATGTCATCAAGCTTGCTATAGATTTGCACCTGAACATGCTTTTTATTCTTAGGATGATTGGAAAGTGCCTAAGAAACTTTACCGGGACAGCTTCCCCCTAAACATCTTCTCTGTATCTGTTAGAGCCACAATGGGGACATTCTTGCAAATGCTCATATTCATGGCGGAAGAGGCAACAATCGTTGCGACAAGCATGAATATTATTGTAATCCATGCCTATGGATTTCAATAACTTCTTGGCATCTGCACGAGATGGAGGCATCTCGTTGCCAGGGGGCAATATCTGGTCTTTCAAAAGCCTGCAAGTATGGCAATATCTGATCGTTACTATTAAGATTTAGTCAAATACAAGTTGAAAATTTATCATTTCAACATCAGGTGTAATCTCCAAAAAATCCTTACTTGAAGAGTTTAATGACACTTGTATTAGACCATCCAAAAATTGACTGTAAATTAAGCATCATAAGAGATGCACGCAATACAGATATTTTGGCACCATTGTATAGTGGAAGGCGTGCAAGTTTACGCATGGCCTCTTCCTTTGGTTCATAATTTTACCGTTGAGAATGTCGTGGTTTATGATCTTCATGTTCATGCTCCTCGAAGAGAGCTTCTTGTTGCTCGATGAAGGCATCCAACATTTCCTCCATTGGACCTTCTTCCATTTCTTGACCTTCTTTCATTCCCTCGGGTGCTGTTAATTGAGCTCCATCTGTCACTCCCTCCTTCGATATTTTCATCCTTTGTTGGGGACGAGAATTCATAGGCGCAATGTTATCAAGATGCGGCTGCATACTTGCTTGGTTGTACGATTGAAACCGTAAATTTAGCAAGCGCTCCATTGGAAATATGCCAGCGTCATGAATATGCTGGTTGCAAATCCTTCGTTTTTCGAAAGATTTGGTACTTACATCGCATGCATGGACACGCTATTCTCTCTTCAAGATTGAGATGCTCCATCTAGCAGGATAACATGTATATGTAGCTCATTAAATGCAAATCATTATGCATTACACAAAGCATTATAAAAACCATAAAACAGGGCTTCTTTTCCCCAGCCGTGAGGGAGATTTTAAAAATAACATTTAAAGCGTCAAACGGGCTTCTTTTCCCCAGCCGTTGAGGGAGATTTTAAAAATAACTTATACATTAGCTTATGGATATGTGCTTTAGTAGGCAATTACATTAGAGTATATACATATAGACATAGCGTTCACATGCATGTCTTAGACATTAGATTTCAAGTCGAAAAAGAGACCGAAACGCCTTGGGTAAGCGCCAGGAAGAAAATCTCTCTCTCTCTCTCTCTCTCTCCCTCTCTCTCTCTCTCTTTCAAAGTGTGTATGTGTGTATAAAGACAAATAAGCACATACATTAATTTCGTATGCACTCACATCTATAATAATATTAGCATAGATGTGCATAAAACAACAAGCTTGCATACTCAATTTCAATTAAAATTTACAAATTGAGAACAAATTAAAAACAACATGCTTGCATACTCAATTTCTATTAAAAATTGCAAATTGAGAACAAAAACAGAAGTAATATTAATAAAACAACATAATTGGTAATATGCTTACCTCTCAAATGTGGATTGGATAGTGCGTGTTCGAAGCAGATCTGCAAGGTAGGACACACGTGGAAGAAACAAACCTACACACACATTGCATACATTAGTAATAGATTCACATACACAAGCTCTCTCCCTCTCTACATCTCTCACAACACACATACAAATCTTCTCTCCATACAAAATTAAGAAGGTAATTAGAAGAAGGATGGAGAGAGAGGAATGAGATATACACACATATCACACATTTAACCTAATCTTCATTTACCTTAATCTCTCTCCACACACACACACATAAGAAGGTGAGGAAAGCAAGAGAGGCCAAATGCCATAAGAAGATGAGGAGATGGGGAGAGGCAAACCGTCCAAGGAGAGAGAGAGAAAGGGAGATCTACACACACCTTTCACTAAGTCTCTCCACACACACACACACACACACAACACAACAACAACAAGAGTAAGTTGAATGTAAAAAGACGAAAGCTTAAAAGAGATGGACGGACGCATACCTTCTCTGGATGCGGTTTGACGCCGCGCAAAACAGAGAATAATAGGTTCTCGGCTGTAAAAAACTTACGAGCATCGGTATATTCGTCGGTATATTCATCGGTATATACGTCGGTATATTCATCGGTATACGCGTTGAAATACGCACCGGTATACGCGTCGGTATATGAACTTTTGAAAATTACCCGCCTGACTTTTCGCCTCCAAGTTTACGATGGGCATACCGACGTTCGACATTTGCGTCGGTATTCTAACGTCAGTATGCCCTAAACCTCTAGTAGTGAAGAATACATGGATGTATTTACTTGGGAGTATTCTCAGGTGAAAGGTGTAGACCCTGCATTTCATCAACATCATATTAACTTGCAGAAAGATGCAATTCCGATTGTGCAGCAAAGGTACAGAATGAACCCTAGTTTTGCAAAGCAGGTTAAGGAGGAGGAGATAGATAAGTTATTGACAGTAGGATTCATCAAGCCAGTGAATGAAGTGTCATGGTTGTCTCCAATTATAGTGGTACCTAAGAAGAATGGGAAGCTGAGAGTATGTGTGGACTATAGAAAGCTTAATGCAGCAACTATTATTGATCCTTTTCCAATGCCATTTTGTGATGCAGTTTTGGATGCAGTTGCAGAGCATGAAATGTATAGCTTTCTGGATGGGTTTTCTGGGTATAATCAGATTCACGTTGCTGAGGAGGATCAATACAAAACAACCTTCATTACTGAGTGGGGTGCATTTGTGTATACAGTAATGAGTTTTGGCTTGAAGAATGGACCACCATCATTCAACTTTGTTGCCCATAAGGTATTTGAGCCATATTTGCAAGATCTTATGAGGGTTTTTGTAGATGATTTTTTGGTTTTTGGCAAGAAAGACTTGCATTTGCTGCATCTGAAGTTATGTCTTGAGAGATGTAGACAGTTCAGAATGGCACTGAATCCTTACAAAAGTGTCATAGCTGTTAGAAGTGGGATACTACTTGGTCATGTGGTTTCAAGTGAAGGAATGGCCATTGACGTAAAGAAGATTGAAGCCATCCAATCTGCCAAGGCTCCAGTCAATGTTAAAGAATTGATGAGATTTGTGGATCAAATTAAGTGGCATTCAAAGTATCTCAGATATTTATCTAATGTGTGTTTACCACTAACACACTTAACTAAGAAAGATGTAGCTTTTGCTTGGGCTGATCCTCAGGAAAGATCATTCCAACTTTTAAAGAAGATGATCTCTGTTGCGCCGGTTCTACAGTCTCTGGAGTGGTCTTTACCTTTTCATGTCTTTGTGGATGCGTCTGATGTGGCCGTAGGAGCCGTGTTGATGCAGGAAAAAGTCAGAGGCTGGTTTAGGCCAGTGTATTATGCAAGCTGTGAGTACTCACATCAGCTGCTAAGAGGAATTATGCTGTCACTGAAAGAGAAGCATTAGGCATGGTATATGCTTTGAAAAAATTTAGGCACTATTTGTTGGGAAATAGGGTAATCTTCCATGTTGACCACCAAGCTTTGTTGTACCTAATCAAGAAGCCAATGCTAACACGAAGGTTGGCTAGGTGGATGTTGTTATTACAGGAGTTTGATTTTGTGATTGTTCATACTCCAGGAAAAGACCATGCCATTGTTGATTACCTGAGTAGGCTAGAAACAAGTGAAGAACCAGTAGGAAAGAATGATGATTTACCAGATGCTCCATTATTTGAAGTTCAGCCTGCTATGTCAGATTCTTGGTATGACCAACTATTGACATTTTTGACTGACGGCACTATTCCAGGTGAGTTTACTGCTGCAGATCAGAGGAGGAAGTTTGCTTTGAAGAGTAGACCCTTTTTTGGTAATTACAGGGGCATTATATAGGAAGGACATTGATCAAGTCATCTGAAGGTGTGTTCCAGATTTTGAACAGCATGGTGTTATTCAAGAATCACATTCTGGTGCAGCAGGTGGACATTTCTCAGGAGATATAACAGGAAAGAAAATTCTCCAGGCTGGTTTGTGGTGGCCCACAGTTTTGAAGGATGCACATGAGTATGCTAAGAGATGTGTCATATGTCACAAGACTGGTCAGCTAGATAATAAGGATAGAATATCAAATCATCCTATTCTGCCCACCACTAGAGCCTTTCCAGAAGTGGGGGATGGATTTTGTGGGACCTGTTAAGCCTACAACAAGGAAAGGATGCAGCTATATTTTGGTTGCAACAGACTATTGTACTAAATGGGTAGAAGCTATAGCTTTGAAGGATAATAAAGCTTCAAGTGTTGCAAGGTTCTTGTATCACAACATAATGACTAGGTTTGGGTGTCCTGTGGAGCTTGTGAATGATAGGGGATCTCATTTCTTAAATGAGGTAATAGCTGAATTAACTAAAACTCATATGATTATGGACAAAAAGTCTACAGCTTACCATCCTCAGGCTTATGGGCATACTGAAAGTACTAACAAAACATTGGTTGGAATTTTGAAGAAGATAGTGGCAATCATGAGGATTGGGATGACAAATTGGACTCAGCCTTATGGTCTTTTAGAACAGCCTTATGGTCTTTTAGAATAGCCTTTAAGGTAACAACAGGGATGACACCATTTAGATTGCTATATGGATTAGAAGTTGTGGTGCCTATGGAGTTTGTGGTGCCAAGTCTTAGAATCACAGCTGAGAAGATGTCTTCGAAACTGTCAGTTCAGCATAGGAGTAAATATTTGATGCAGTTGGAAGAAGATAGGTTGGTCAGTTCATATATTACTGAGGTGATCCAGAAGAGACGACATGCATGGGTGAGTATGAATGTCAAATTTAAAGTGTTTCAGGTTAGTGACTAGGTGATGGTGTACAACTCTAGATTGGGACCTCATCCAGGAAAGTGGACACTTAGATATAAAGGACCTTATCAGATTGTGGAAGATATGGATCAAGGTACCTTTACTGTTGCAAATGTCTTTGGAACAAGGGTAGAGAAGCCAATCAATGGTTTTAGGCTGAAGAAGTTTCAAGGGAAACCACCACATCTTGATTGGCCAGTTTCAGCTTTGGTGCATGTGGAGAAAGTCAGATCCGACTCACCAGAAGTTAACAAAGCACAGAGATGGATGTTCTTCAGGCAGAGCATAGGTGTTGAGATAATGTCAAGAAGCTTAATTGTTGGCACAGGGTGTTTTGATCAGTTGTTACTACAAAGAAGGAAGTTTGCTGAAGTTTTTGTCAAGGTTGGTTTGATTGAATTATGCTGTGTCGGAAATTACTTAGTCGGACTTTACTACCTCGGAGTTTTTAAAATTACTATTTTTTCCACAAGACTCCAGTTGGGGGCTACATGCCCAGTAAGCGTGATGATTATTTTATGGAGGTGTGTGTGGAGATCTTATGTTAGGCGAGTTGGCACGAGTGTGAGCCATCACGTCTTCATTTCCCTCATGCATCGCCCTTTCCGTTTTTCGTCTGTGTTTTCAGAGCCCCTTCAATCTCCCATGCCTAAGCCGAAACCTCTTGCCACCATGCGACCTCTTCAAGATGAGAAATCGCCAGAAGTGCTGAAAACCAAGCAGCGCTGCAAGGGAGCTAGTGCACGGGTGGAGGTGACTAGCTCTGACAAAGACTTGGAGGGTTCGGTAGATGAAGAAGCTAGCATGCCTACAGTTATGTCAGCCGGCAAGATGATGCAGTCCTTAATGGACCCATTCATGGACTTCAAGGTCGAGATCGATATTTAGGCAGATAGGAATGCCAACTGGTTGCAGAAAATTGGATTGCATGACTTTGCTACTTTGCCATGGCATGAATGGAGGAATAATCTCTATGCAAATTCACAGGTGGAGATCTTAAAGAAAACAAAAGGACCGCTTTCTTTAAAGGTAGTTTTAACTCCTGAAATTGTTGCTGAAGTGTTTAAGTTGCCCTGTTTTTCACACAAGGTCCTATACCTAAGTGCACTCAAGACTCTTTGAAAAAGGAGTTTGGTCCTTGCGAGGGTGGAAGACAATATTATATGCTGAAGAATGTCAGTTATGCAAGAAGGGAGCAACTTAAGTGGTATTTGGAAAGGCTGTGTTTCTTCTTAAATTTGATTATATGTCCAAAGAGAACTATGCTACTTTATGTTAGGCTGAAAAGGGTGAACAGGTCAATTGGGCACATTGGTTGTATGAAAGGATGTACAATGAAGTATTTGCATCTGACAAACGGAAGACTCATACTAATAGTAGGCTGTGTGCTTACTTGGCAGGTTTGTTTTACTATGCTCAGAAAGTTGATGCAGGGGATGTGCTGTTACCACACAAGGCCAAAGATTTGGAGGGTGAGCACTATCAGCATCATGTAGAGCCACAGGTTTTGCAGAAATCAAAGATGTCTGATTTGTCTAAGCTGGATAAGGACAAAATGGAGGTTTTTCAAAACCTGAGGAAAGCTGGATACACTGTACAAGAAGCTTTACCATTAGCTGACTCACCACAGTGTTCGCAGTATTTTGGGGAGTTGGAGATACATTCTCCATTAGAGGTAATAGAAGCACAAACACCAACTAAGTTGGGTAAGACTTTCACTTTGTCCAAGAGAAGAAAAGATGATAGCAGCATCAAGAAGTTGGTGACTAAGTTTGATTTTGGTGGTGATGAAACTGTTTTTACTCCATCTGAGTTTCATGTAAAAGATGGAGTCATGGGGGCTAACAAGATGTTGAAAACTGTACAAGCTTTTATTGGTAAGCAACAGGTTCAGTTTGAACAACACAGGTAGCAGATGGTAGAGTATGGTGCAGCCTCTGATGTGTTGCAAACAACTGATGTGTTGCAAACAAAGGAGTTGCAGATACATCATTTTCAGAATGAACTGCAAAACAGGTGAAGGAGAAGCATAGTAAGGAAATGAAGGATATGTTGGAACATCATTCACTTGAAATGGTACAGGTGAAGAGGTCTTTGGGAATGTTCAAGGAATGGACATAGAACCTGGAAGAGAAGGTTGGTTTAGAAATGCAACAGTTGGCCCAAAGGAATATAGAGTTACAAGTTCATAATGATGTGATGAACTTGAGGTTGCAACCATTGCAGCTTATGGAGAGGCAGGTGCTAGCTCAAGAAGAGTTGGACATTAATGGAGTTTTGATGGCAGAAGGTGATGTGACAGTGCTGAAGCAGCAGTTGACTTCCAATATGCAAAATATGTGGAGGACACTTCAAGAAAAACTGTCTTTTGTGTTAAAGTATCCTTATGATGTGTTGAAGATAGGTTTTATTTACAGAACATGAGGCAATATTAGTGGAAGAGATTGCTAAATTGAAGAAAGAAAATGAATTTTGGATGCAGAAAGTGCAAGATATGGAGAAAAACTAAAGTTAAAAGACACAAGTTGTTGCTGATTTGCTGGCAAAAACAGAGTTGAGATAGTTGCAGACCAAGTGCCTGAGGTAGAGATGTATTGTGCAGAACAGATACAAGCTGCTGAGCAGTTCTCAGAACTAGTTTTATTACAAAGTATGGATGTAGCAGCAACAGACAAGTGCAGGTTGTTGAACCTAATGTTATGAAGGAGGTGGACCAGACTTTTGATGTTGCTACAACTCTTTGATGTTGCTACAACTCTTTGATGTAGCAGCATGCTTTTACTTTTGTCTACCATTTTGAACTGATCAAGGGATGTGTGCATGCGAGTCAGATTTTTTTGAAATCTACCACACCGGGACGTGCCATGTGTTGAAGGCATAGTTCCCTTAACTTGAATGTTGCTAAGTCAGAATGTAGTAAGTCAGATATGTAAGAAGTCGGAATGTAGTAAGTCGGATATGTAAGCAGTCGGGTATTTAGTAAGTCAGACATATGCTAAAGTGATAGGAATGTATGATGACTTTCTTGGGATCTTGGAAGTTAAGACAAGTAACGGTTACTCAAGAATACGTTTTGGAGAACGAGTAACGATTTTGAGCAAGGTAGAAAAGAAGGAGAAGCAATGTAATGAAGAATAGTAAATCAAGCAGAATTTTGAGTTCTTTTCTTATCTCTTGTGTGGCCTTACTCTATCAAATCTCTCTCTGTGCATTGCATTCCTGCCATGTCTGAGTTTTCTTCTTTGGCCTAATCAACATGTCTTCCCCTCCAAAAAATAAGCATTCGTTTCCATTGCAAATCAGTATGGAAACCATGGACGATGCCACACCTTCAAACTTTGTTGATTTAGAGGAGAAGACACTTTGCCCATGTACTCGCTATGCAAATATGAAGTGGCTCGACGTTGATAAATTTGCAATGATCATACAAAAAATAAGAAATACTTTTGATGGAGCGATTGGAACATCTAATTAGGAGTGGCAATACATGCTTCAACAATGATGAACCAGTGGATATCCAGCCTGAACGATGGAGACCAACAAGAGTAGCCACAAATGAGGTGATCTAACAACCCAAGGAACTTGAGGTGGATTCGGAGCAAATACTAGAACATGACATGGATGACATGATAAATGCCTTACACGATGGAACAGAAGATCGAGGTTTGGAACACAAAGGGGTAGAAGAAAACACACAACATGTGGAATACATTTCCCAAGAAGAGAAAGAGCTATGCAAGCTTGCTCGTCTTCCACTATAACATGGAGCACATGTGTTTGTTTTACGTGCTTGCCTACCTATATTGAACTTGCAATCGATTTTTGGATGGTCTGATACAAGTGTATCAAAAGTTTTTGCGTAAGTGATGATATCATATGCAATTAGTGAGTTATGTACCTTTATATGCATTTTCTTAGCCTGACTATTTTGTGTAGCAGCTTATTGAAACATCAAATATTGCAAGAAGATAATGAGATGCCAGTGGACCCTATAGTTGAGCAAAAGCAATGTTGCACTCGATTGGTATGGACCCTATAGTTGAGCAAAAGCAATGTTGCACTCGATTGGTATGGACTTCAACACACACCATGCTTGTCTAAATGATTTTATTCTATATTGACAAGAATAACAATGCAGTACAATGTCCTCATTGTGGTACATTGAGATATAGACAAGATGTGCAAGGAGAAAGGGTACCAGCAAAAGTTTTACGACACGTTTCCATCATCCCTTGGATTAAGACAATCTTCAAGTGCAAATCCACTAGGTCCACTGATGGTGTTATGCGTGTGCCCAAATTCCCCTGCACATTGAAGAGAAGTGGGTAGCCTTTCAGGACGAGGCTCACCATATTAGACTCCGACTAGTGATGGATGGAGTGATTCCATTTGGTCTACGAGGTTCATCATGGAGTACATGGCCTTTTCGTCTAGTTAACTATAATCTTCCACCATGGCTAGTGATAAAAAAGGGCATCTTTTATTGTCTTTGATAGTCCCTGGAAAGTACCAGGTGAAGAACATGGATGTGTATTTAGTCCCTTTAGTTGAGGAGCTTCGTCTTCTATGGGAGGGTATTGAAGTTCATCATATTTCCAAGAGGTTTAGACAACGTGCACTAACATTGAGAGGAATACTTATGTGGACTATGCATGATTGGCCTGGCTATGGAGAGTGCTCAGGTAATACTGTAGCTTGTTAACATATTATGTTAAGTCATGATTGTCATCCAAACTTACCTGCCACAATCTTTTTTGATGTTCTACATGGCTTTCAGTTTCAGGGTATAATGGATGTCCATTATGTGGGCCGTAACTTGAGGCTCGATACGCAAAGTCTATGAAGAAGATAGTATACGAGGGCCACAAGAAGTATCTCCCAGTGGACCATCCTTTGCGTGAGGGATTTCTAGGGAGGTATCCTCGCATATGGAAGAGCAGTGATTGGAGGATCTTATGGGATGGATCCAACCTGTACACCTCCATGAATGAAGCGTCCATGAATGAAGTGGTGCGTTGGATATCAAGGAAAGAGATTAGTAGAGACACATTGCAAGAAACACGATTAAACTTTATCAAGGCTGTTATAATGGCTGAGAAATATTTTCCAACAAGTATTTTAACCATTCAATTACACTTGCTAGCTCATGTGGTTGATGAAGTTGCTGTGTGGCTGGGGTTGTCCATAATCAATGGATGTTTTTTTGGTATGCAGCCACTGTGGGGGGCTTGAGCTTCTTTGAAGGGCCATAAAAAAAAAAGCAAAGAGGCCGCGATATCGCGGCCTCCAAGGAGCTCCCTTTGCTCATTTTTTGTGGCGCTTCAAAGAAGCTCAAGGACAATATTGCCCATTTTTTAGTGCCTACAAAACTGGTCGCACACTTACAACCATCATGGTGCCATGTAGACAGTTCATCATGGAACCCTTTGCTAGCACACTCATAGCCATCATGGTACCCTTTCATGGGCCAAAAAAATGGGCAGAGAGGGCTCCTAGGAGGCCGCGATATCCCGGCTTCCAGAGAGCCCTCTCTGCCCTTTTTTTTAGCACATTGGAATGCAAAAAAAGAGGATGAAGAAGACACTTTTGAATTAAAAAATCAATCTTTTGTGCATCTTACTATGTATAAATTCATTTTAAATGAGAATGACACTTTTGAATTAAAATCAATCTTTTATGCATCTTCCTATGCATAAATTCAATTTAGATGAGAACGACACGTTTGAATCAAAAATCAATCTTTTATGCATCTTCCTGTGCATAAATTCAATTTAGTAGGAATTACACTTTTAGAACAAAAGAATTTCTCTTATGCATCTAATTTATGCATAAAATCCAGTTATGATGAAAATCACACTTTTAGTATAAAAAAATATCTTTTATGCATACCTCTATGCATGAAATCCAAATATGATGATAAAAGTAACACTTCTACATTAAAATAATAATCTCTTATGCATACCTCTATGCATGAAATTCAATTATGATAAAAATAACACTTTTACATTAAAATAATAATCTTTTATGCATACCTCTATGCATAAAAATCAAATATGATAAAAGTAACACTTTTATATTAAAATAGTAATCTTTTTTGCATACATCTATGCATGAAATTCAATTATGATAAAAATAACACTTTTATATTAAAATAATAATCTTTTATGCATACCTCTATGCATGAAAATCAAATGTGATAAAAGTAACACTTTTATATTAAGATAATAATCTTTTATGCATACCTCTATGCATGAAAATCAAATGTGATAAAAGTAACACTTATATTAAGATAATAATCTTTTATGCATACCTCTATGCATGAAAATCAAATGTGATAAAAGTAACACTTTTATATTAAGATAATAATCTTTTATGCATACCTCTATGCATGAAAATCAAATGTGATAAAAGTAACACTTTTATATTAAAATAATAATCTTTTATGCATATCTCTATGCATGGAAATCAAATGTGATAAAAGTAACACTTTTATAATAAAAATTTATCTTTTATACACATAATCAAAATGCATCTTCTATGCATGAAAATGATACTTTAGAATATAGAAACCATAAGGATTACTCTTTTAGAATAATAAAAGATGAATTTTATTTCACTAATTTCTAAAATTTTTGCCATAACCTCCTTTATATGGCTGACCATTTTTCAAATTTTTAAGTCTTTAAAACTAATTAAAGTGCACCAAAAGTATTGAAATTATCCTAAAGTAAATATTTTTCCACTTAATTAAGACAACATTATAAAAACTTGACATTAATCATTAACCATTGACCTAGGATAGAGAATGGTTGGTTTTGCTAGAGAAGAGAGGGGAATGCCTTTTTGTAATGAGGCATAACATTTTTAGAGAAGACATAAAACATAAAAAAACCATTAATTTGGCCTCAAGCATAGATTAATCTTGGATTAAGGAAAAGCTTTATGAAAAGCTTCATTTGGATTGAGAATAGGTCGAGTATGACCATTTCTTGAGTGAGAGAGAGAAATTACATAAAAACCATTAGAATTAAGCATAAATGAAAATTTATGTAATACTTTATTATCATTCATCAATTAACTTCAATAGCATTCAAAAATCATTCCAATTAAGCTTTTCAAGCTTGAGAGGGGTTGAGAAGAGAGAGACATTGAGAATTTATAGAAAAGATCAAAATTCACCCTTTACCTTACAAATTGCTTGATTCTTTGTTCACGGTAGAGGCCCCCAACCAATCAATTGGTTAAGTATGTTGATGGAGCCACCAATGGGGATTAAAGAAAGAGGGAAGCTCCAATTTCTTCAATTTGGAGAGAATTTTAGAGAATAATAAAAACTAGCATTATTTTAGCATAATTCTATTATAGTAAAATTCTCCTATTTTTTTCAAGGACTCATGTTCTATTTATAGGAGAGGGAGGCTCTAACCAAGTCTAACTGATTTCTAGAGTTTTCCAGATTCAGTTTGGTTGAATTTGGATTAGATTTGAATCTAGTTTGGTTCCTTTTTTATTCTGTTTGGTTCCATTTTGATTTGGTTTGGTTCAGGAGAGAGGAGAGATAAAAATATCACATTATTTTTGAGTTTAAAACTCATTCAAGCATGTGAATTAGGTGCCTCATTGAAGGGACTCCCCTTCCTTACATATGTGTCAAAATGGAATCATTATACCCAAAATATCTCATATTTTTGATATTACTCATAGTTTCTTAATAATAGACCTTGTACATAGTCAACTCTTCATCTTATGTGAGCATTTACTCATTTTTGGATACCCAAAATATCTCATATTTTTTATATTACTCATAGTTTCTTACTAATAAACCTTGTACATAGTCAACTCTTCATCTTATGTGAGCATTTACTCATTTTTGGATAATTTCTTTTACAAATTGGATTTATCTCCTCCCCACACATGGATTGATCTTATTGGTCCATAGGAACCTTAATTGGACCATAATCTAAAAATTTCTGAAAATCTAGACCAAGGTCCTTTATACCCATTTTCAATTTATTCCAATTGCACATTGGAAAGTTCTTTTTGAATTTCTGTTTCAGGGGAATTCATTTTAATAATATGAAAAAAAAATTATCTAAAAATATTCAAAATCTGAATATTCTCTCTCTATAATATTTTCTCTCTCTAGGTTAAAATAGTTAGAAATAAGATCTTTCATATTTCTGAAGAGGGGATTGATTACAAGAGAAGATGCTGGATATCTTGAGAGGCTGGGGAGGAAACTTACATTCTCTCCTACTTGAAAAACGCGAGATGCCCTCATCTCGCAAAATTGGGGGTAATTTCGCAAGATGCACGAATATGAGACTAAGAGAAAATTTAATTAAGAGTAACCACCAAGAAAAGTCTCAAAGAGAGCAAGACTCAAGACAAGAACAAAGATTTCAACTTTATTCACTCTTGGAACATATACAGCAAGATAGAAGAACTTTTTATAATTCCATAAGCCCGTCCATCATATGGTCACAAAAGCAGCACTCACAAGCAGCACACGTATAAGGTAATTCATCTATGGGAATAATTCGGCCAGTTCTTGCAACACCTACCTCAATGGTATGAGGTGACCTAATAAAAGGACCTCTAAGAGGCAAGCCAAAAATGGGATAAAGTCATATCTTCTAGTGAGGAAGAAAACGCGCAAGTAAGAAGACCCGCTTAGAAAACCCACCATGCCTTGATCTCATCACGCAATAGTGTCAGGGACCCAAACCCAAGGCTTCAATAACCATCGCCAAGCGGACATTGTTACGAAAGTGATGCTAACCCCATAGTGTTACCCTAGTTATGTCTCGATAGGTCCGCCATTTGGTCTGTGCTACAGAAGTTCCCAAGTGAGGGAAACGTAAGCGCTCATACAGTTCTATAAAATCCTTCTTCACAGACTCGCTTGCATCTTGAAGGTGAGAAATCATCATGGATAAAACCAAGTCCTGCTGCCAAGCCATAAAGAGATTAAGAAAGAAAGGAGATCGATGGAAGTAAGAATACTGCGAGCGACAAGTAAGAGTTACGACTTATATAAAAGAAGGAACTAGCATAACCTAGAAGCCGATGGTGTATCTTACCACTGAAGTTTTACCATCTTTCCATGATTTGGGCTTGGCACATATTTCTTTAGAAGGCTTACATGAAATACATTATGAACTTTGAGATGAGGAGGTAGAAGAAGCTCATAGGCTAAGTCACCTACCTTCTTTGAAATCAGATATGGCCCACAATACCTAGGGGATAACTTTTTATACTTCCCAAGAGATAAAGAACTTCTTTTGGACCGTACTCGAATGAAGACCATATCTGTTTCTTTGAATTCTCTGACTGACCTCTTCTTATCAGCATACTGCTTCTATCGATCTTGGGCAGCTTTTATATCTTTATTATGAATTGTCTGCATCTGCTGCTCCATGACGTCAAGCATTTGTCTGGACATCTTGACCCTGATCAATGGGTTGGACTTAGTTAATGGAGTTGAGCAATCTTGTCCATATAGAGCTTTAAAAGGGCTCCTAAGAAAGTATTCTGGGGAAAGGGTCTTTCTTTTTAAACAGGATCTTTCTTTTATTTTAGAGAGGGAATAATTATAAGATCAGAAAGGGAGGTTCTTACTCCTGTATACCTCGAAGGCTGGGAGAGGAATCTTACATTCTACCCCACTTAAAAATGCGAGATGTCCTCATCTCACAAAGTAGAGGACAACTCTTTTTCTTAAGATCCAATTTATTTTGGGGTTCTTATATTCTTGTCAACCCAACAGAATACTGGGATAAATATCCCTTATATAGAACTCATCATTAAATAACAATTTATTCAGATCATATCATTCATATCTTTAACACGATAATGGTCCATTAGATCGAAAAAAAATTCTTTCTGAACATTCCTCCACCATGGGAATTTCAGTCAAGCAAGTTCTCAATTTGTCATCCCTTAATTATTTGATTTACCATGTCAAGTGTTAACAGTAGCAAATTGACAGCACAATCCACTAATCTCATAGTGATTTGTTGAGATCATTATCATCATTCTAGTTATGAATATCATCACAGGGACACATCCCATTCATCCTCATTGTGGGTTCGGTCAGCTTATTACATTTCAACCAATTTTCAAGGATCATCATTTTTCAATTCAGAATCCAAATCAACTCATCAGTTCTCAAACAGAATTAAAAATCATATCAACCACATTTGAAATCATCATCTGGATAGCATTAATGCTTATAATTTCAAGTCTTAGATTTACTCGTATATACTGCAGCTAAAGAGCTACAGTTATACCCTCGGTATATACAGGTAGTCATGATACTTGGAACTATAAGGTAAATACCATCATGTCTAGGCCTCAAGCAAGTCAGGGTTCCATACAATTGCGGTATTTCCATTTGAAGACCCAATTACTAATTTACAAATTTTCAGTTTGAATATCAAATTGTATGAATTATATCACACAATTACAACCTTTTTGTGCTTCTTGATAAATTTTTGACATATTTGGCTTCTCAGTTGATCTTTATTAGCCAATTTGCTCTGATACCAACTGTGAGATCCATGTCCCCACCGCGCAATGGATTCGAGGTACTAGCAACGGAAGTAGTACATCTTGCGCAGGGCAGGGTCCCACACTCGGGGCCTCATCCACGGATATCCGGACAAGAGACTACTCCGTCGGTTTTTCCAAAACCGAACCCGGAAAAAACTTCCTTTACCCAGAAAGCATGGACGATTCCACCAGGATAACTCTTTACTCTAACGTAGTCAAGACCATTACTGATCAAGCTGATCCGACTGCACCTATAAATATACTCGGACAGATCAAGGAAGAAACTTGCACTTGGATCATTAGGATCAACACTTTTTTCCCCATCAAGAGGCAGAGCCATTGATTCCTATCCATAGAATAATTACTATCCGAGATTTACTTTATCTATCGTAATAACAGAAATTGAGTCTCGATTTACGGATCCATCAGTCCAGCCTAACCCCATCCAGTCCCATGGGTTAGCCAACCTCCCAACCACTATAGTGATGGGATCCAATTAGGAATTTGGTTAGGTTTTGTCCCGGGTACCAGGGAAAAGAGTTCCCAGGCCCCCTAGCCGGAAGTTCATGCAAACTTAAAACTAGTCACACCACTTACGCACCCAATATGAAATTGCCTTTTTCTCAGCATCAACTAACTTTAAATAATCCTTTAATGAAACCATTATTTCATTGATCACTATCCTCAAAATCTCTGGTTGAATCCATATTTCAATCATTCATTCATCGGTGCACTTATGGCATCATTGGCAACCAGAACGCTCACCACCTCTTCGATAGTTCCTAGCTCATAGTAACCGGCAATATATTCACATAACAAAATGGAATCTCCGTGGGAGATTAGCAAGATCAACCAACAGATCCATATAAAAGAGCCATGGACTCATCCGTTGGAAGACCAGCAAGGTCAATCAACGAGATCCATGCCCGGTTTCAGAAAATAACTCTTACTCCTTATTCCAATATCTTCCACGATGCACGTGTGGGTATCTTCGGCGACCCAGAGCCCGAGCACCGTATGATCAGCACCCTCAGGTGACCTAGTGCTTCACTCATAGGCCGCTTCCTTGGTCCCTCATCCATCGTATCAGAAGCTCACCATTTAAATCGAACCGAGGCTGGTCAAGACCTCGGTCGACCTTGCTACGCGAGACATCCTCCATTAACTCTCCGTTCAGCAGTTGTAACTTTATCAGTTAGGTCTCCATGACCTTAATCCATAAGACGGTCAAAATGCTTCCCCAGCATTCTTGACATAAAACAGTCATTTACAAACAGTCACAAAATACAGTTTCTATATCAAACTCTCGTCTTTCCACATTATCCCTCCTCAGTCCACATTACTTATTCCACATTCCATTCAATGTGTACTCATTCTCCTCCATTCACTCATATCGACGACACATTATTTCACATACACATTCATATTCATTATTCTACATACATATCCATGTTCGTACATCCACATCATACATCCAATCCCATATCCACATTCATACATACACATCCATATCCACATCCATACATCCACATCCACATCCACATTCACATTCATACATCCACATCTACATGCATACATCCATTTTCACATCCTCATTCATACATCTGCATTCACATACATACATCCACATCCGTATCTACATCCATACATCCTCATCCACATCCATATTCACATTCACATCCATACATCCATATCTACATGCATACATCCATTTTCACATCCTCATTCATACATCCACATCCACATACATTCATACATCCACATCCACATACATTCATACATCCACATCCATACATCCATACATGCACTTCCACATTCACATTCACATCCATATCTACATTCATACATCCACATCATATCCATTCTCGCCCTATCACAACCCATATACATCTTATCCCATCAGATACACTTTTTACCTCATCCCATACACATCTTATCACATCCTAACTCATCTTAGCACATCCTATCACATCTCATACACCTCTTATCATATCCTATCACATCTCATACACATCTTATCACATCCTATCACATCTCATACACCTCTTATCACATCCTATCACTTCTCATATGCATCTTATCACATCTCATACACCTTTTATCACATCCTATCACTTCCCACATGCATCTTATCACATCTTATCACATCTCATACACCTCTTATCACATCCTATTCTCACTTCCCGCATCTTATCACATCTCATACACCTCTTATCACCTCTTATCACATCTCATACACCTCTTATCACATCCTATCACTTCCCATACGCATCTTATCATATCTTATCACATCTCAATATCTATTTATAGAATACAAGAGAATTCTTATATTTGATATAAGATTTCTTTATGCATCTATTTATGCATAAATTTCATTTTAAAGAGAATAACACTTTCGAAATAAAAATCAATGTTTTATACATCTTTCTATGCATAAATTCATTTTAAATGAGAATGACACTTTTGAATTAAAAAATCAATCTTTTATGCATCTTCCTATGTATAAATTCAATTTAGATGAGAATGACACTTTTGAATTAAAATCAATCTTTTATGCATCTTCCTATGCATAAATTCAATTTAGATGAGAATGACACTTTTGAATTAAAAATCAATCTTTTATGCATCTTCCTATGCATAAATTTAATTTAGTAGGAATTACAATTTTAGAATAAAAGAATTTCTCTTATGCATCTAATTTATGCATAAAATCCATTTATGATGAAAATCACACTTTTAGTATTAAAAATATATATTTTATGCATACCTCTATGCATGAAATCCAAAAGTAACACTTTTACATTAAAATAATAATCTTTTATGCATACCTCTATGCATGAAATTCAATTATGATAAAAATAACACTTTTATATTAAAATAATAATCTTTTATGCATACCTCTATGCATGAAAATCAAATGTGATAAAAGTAAGTTCACTTTTATATCAAAATAGTAATCTTTTTTGCATACCTCTATGCATGAAATTCAATTATGATAAAAATAACACTTTTATATTACTTGAAACAATGTTTCTCATGCTAAAGGAGGAGCTTTCATTGGGTAGGCCTGAAAAATGATGTCCTTTGGTACTTGAAACAATGTCTCTCTTGCTAAAGGATCAAAGCTAAAAGGGTTAAGATGCCTGGGAAACGTCAACCCTTGGATATTCTCCAAATGAAATGGGAGTGCATTAGTATGGATTTTGTCACAAGTCTCCCCACTTTACAAGGAGGATATGACTCCATTATGGTAGTAGTGGACTTACTTACCAAAGTAGTTCATCTTATACTACCAACAAAGAAGACCTCCAAAGCTTCTGATGTTGCTCGATTATTCATCAAGGAAGTCTTCAAACTTCATGGTCTCCCAAAGAGGATAGTAAGTGACCCAGATTCTGACTTCACTTCAAGGTTCTGGTAGTCCTTATTTCAAGCCTTGGGCACTTAACTTTGCTTTGGCACATCTTATCATCTAGAGACCAATGGCCAGACTAAGAGAGTCAATCAGGTAATTGAAGACATTCTCAGAGCATATTGTGGACGGGATCCAAGAAGATGGATTCAATACCTTCCTTTGGTAGAATTTGCCGACAATACATCTCATAGGAATGTCACCATTCAAAGCACTCTATGGGCAAGAATGCTTATCTCCTCTAAATTTCTCTAATCCGACCATAAGAGTTGAGGCATCTAGAAAATGCTCGAAGAGATGGAGGAATAGACCAACGCAATCCAAAGGGATATTAAAGCTGCTCAAGATCGACAAAATCATTATGTTGACACCAAGAGGTTTGAAAGGATCTTCAAGGAAGGAGACAAAGTTCTTCTACGAGTGCGACCCAAATGTAGTTCTTTCTCACTTGGGAAATACAAGAAGCTAAGACCTAGGGATTGTGGTCCCTATACAGTTATCAAGTGTCTAGGTAAAAGTGCCTATAAACTCTAGCTCCCAGCCCATATCAAAGTCCACAATGTATTTCATGTAAGTTTGTTAAAACCTTATGTACCCAGTCTCTTGATGATAAATAAGTTGTAATCCCTACCCAAGGAGTCCTTGAATTATAGCCTAGTAGGATCATAGATTCTAGAGAAAGGTAACTCTGTAATAGAACTCTTGTAGAACATCTAGTACAATGGAAAGACTACCCTGAAGAGGACGCAACTTCGGAAGATGAAGCTACACTCTTAAAGGATTACCCCCAATTCATGCGAGATGAGGACATCTCGATTTCTTTAAGGGGGGAAGGATGTAACATGCCCATCCTCATTAATAAAAAAATGTCCCTGTAATAATAGATGAATTTATGAGTTTTTATGGTGTAAAAATCAGTGATTTTATTAAACAAGCCATTTCTACTTAGAATCTTCAAATTTCGAGTCCAAATTTGAAATCTGTGCCTGATTTTACCCTAGTATATGTTGAGATATCGAGCTCATCTAGTGAGGCGATGGACACTGATGACGCGCTTGGGGGATAGGTCCCACACTTACACCACTGGCATGGTTGGTGAGATTATGGGTGATATGCGGCCAGTGGGATGACACGCTGTGTGACAGCCATTCTAGAGACTGGCATAGTTATAGTGACAGCTCATTTAGTTGGGTTCACACTATAGAGAACCCTAGTATTTAGTTGAGTACCTTTTTCATATCGGGTGTACTCTTATCTTTGTATATGGTGTGTTGAGTGTTGTGTGAAGAAGAAGAAGATTTTCAACCTCTCACCTTGTGTGTTCTCTTTTAGGGTTTTGTGAGTGTGTGTGTGCTTTGCAAGAGCTCAAGCTCTCTTCTCCCCTGCATCTTTTCATGGTATCATAGCCTGGTTCATGCTAAGGGCTGCGGTACGAGGGTAAGAGCTTTATCTACTCTTCCCTTTTTGTGTTGGTGACTACACCCTTCTCGAGAGCTCTACGGGAGGCATCAGCAAACGATCTCTGATCGAGGAGTTTTCTTCACGGGAGTAAAGCTATAGGGCAACTTTTTTATCTTATCGGACCACATTTTTTGAGCCAAAAACGCGTTTCGGGCGCGTTAGGACCTCCGTTTTTTAGAAAGCAGGCAATTTCAAGCACTATGGGTAAGTCATCGATTCTATGCAGAACTCTATTTTAAGAACTGCAGGAAGACAAATTGGTTGTGCAGACATTGTGTGTGATGCAACAGTTGCCATTGGGTATATGTATGCACATTGAGGTCACTGGTTGTGACTATTGAGTGTAGTACAGTATCGCTATAGAAAATACAGCAATTTGTGCAGGACAAGCTAGAGTGCTGTTTCTGGTAAATTTGTGTCTCTAGCAAGATGTCAAATGATAGCATAAACTAGATTATTGCTCAGAGATGAGCCTTAATGAGGATCTTAGGATACCCGCTATGAGAACACCTGGTGTAAAGAAGTCTATGGAAGCCATGAATGCAAAGCTGTGAAGATCTGGGAGAGTTAAGAATCCTGTGCACAGGTTTACCTATGATGGTTATATGGTGCATCACTATGCATACATGGTAAAAGTTGTACAGGTTGTAGAGCCCACATGCATTGATGAGGCTGTTGGAAATGTGTGTTGGGAGAAAGCTATGGATGAGGAGATGGATGCACTATATGGAAATGAGACTTGGGATTTAGTGCAATTGCTTGAAGGCAAGAAAGCCATTGGATGCAAGTGGGTGTACAAAGTAAAACATAATAGTGATGGAAGCATAAGCAGGTACAAGGCTAGATTGGTAGCCAAAGGATATGCGCAGACATATGGCATTGATTATGAGGACTTTTAGCCCACTTTCCAAGATGGCAACAGTGAGTTGTGATCGCAGTGGCTGCGTCAAAGCAATGGTCTTTACATCAGATGGATGTAAAGAATGCATTCTTGCATGGGGATTTGCAAGAAGAGGTGTATATGTTGCAGCCACCTTGTTATGAGGATGTGAGTCACCCCGAGCATGTTTGCAAGTTGAAGAAAGCCTTGTATGGCTTGTCACTATTGGCTTACATGTAGCCAATGCAGATTTCTCGCTATATGTGAGACACAGTGATAGAGGGGTTGTTCTTGTTGTCATCCACGTAGATGACCTGATCATTATACGGGGGACCATGATATGCAGAGATCTTTGATGTAAAGATCTTGCTTAGACAGAAGTTGGGTTGTTGCAAGATCAGGGTGTCCAGTTTTGTCCAGTTTATGCTGGATTGGGACAATTCTTGGACAACAAATTTGGGGGGGAAAGGTACTTCAAACGAGATCAAGAAACTAATAGAAAATACACATACACTCAAATTTAACCCCAATATAACTTAAATTAGTATAAATTAGTCCAATTTATCAAAATTAACCAAAAATATGATAAAACAATAAAAAAATGATCTTTCCATACTTAGAGTGATCTAATTTTTTTTCCATAGATGCACCAATACAAGTACACTAGTCCCTATAGGTTTTAGATGATTTACATCAAAAATGTAATTTTACTAATTAGATTATTAGTATTTACAGGCCTTCTGATAGCCTGGAAGAATTTTAGAAAAGAGATCATTAAAAATCAAACCATTGGATTTGCAATTTTGACTAACCACCACATTCTACCAATGGCTCACTATCTACCACTCTTTTGATCTACGAGATTATGCATTTTTAAGTGATAGTTATTGTGGGTGCAAAAAGTGGCATATATTATAACACTTTAAAGACCTTGAAATATTTAAATAAAATAGACAAATAGCTTAAGAATTTCTCAAAAAATCAAGTTAATCTCTATATTATGTGAAGATCTAAGATGCAAAGTGGAAATCTCATATGAGTTTATATGTGAAAGATATTAGCATTTTATGGAACCAGCCCAAATTTGGGACATGGTGTATACATTGAGCTTGTACCTAAGGAAATGTGGACTTTTAACTATCTAATGCTTAATTAGATTATGCAACTATATTCCCAACTTTGCATGTGATGTTCCAACAAAAGAACTTGAAAGGAAATTCCTTCGTTAGCTAGGAGAGATTGGCACTAAGGTTAAATAAATGCTTGTTTTTTTACTATTTATAGGGTGCCTGAGTGGACAAAACTGGGCACCCTGATCTTGCAACCACCCAGTTTGAGATGAAGGATCTGGGGGAGCTCAGATATTTCTTGGGCATTGAGGTGATTAGGTCACCACATGGTATTGGATTACTGCAGAGACAGTATGGCTTGGACATGTTGTCCAAGTATGGTATGACAGGCTGTAAGCCTATCTCAGTGCCATTGGATCAAAATGGCAAGTTGAGTGCAGATTGAGGAGAGATTTTGGAGATAGGCTGTAAGCCTATCTCAGTGCCATTGGATCAAAATGGCAAGTTGAGTGCAGATTCAGGAGAGATTTTGGAGGATCCTACTATGTATAGGCGCATAGTAGGAATCTTGATCTACATGACAATCACCAAGCCACATTTGAGCTATGCTGTTGGGTTGGTGAGTCAGTTTATGCAGGTTCCCCGAAAGCCGCATTCGGATGCATTGAGACGCATACTGAGGTATGTGAGGTCTACTTTGCATTGTGGACTATTTTATAAAACTGGGACAGAGATATGTGTACAAGGGTACACAGATGCTGATTGGGCTGGTATATCTCAGATAGAAGATCTACTAGTGGCTTCATGTTTTCTTTGGGGAGTGTTGCTGTGACTTGGAGCACCAAGAAGCAGCCTACGGTTGCTCTATCCAGTACAGAGGCCGAGTACAGAGGTGCTGCTATGGCAGCATGTGAGGTAGCTTGGTTGAGAAAGCTACTTGTAGATTTGGGTCTATTAGTATAGACAAGTAACTGTCATTTTCTGTGACAATATTAATAGTATTCAGTTGGCTAGGAACCCAGTTTTCATGCTTGCACAAAGCATATAGAGATCCACTACCATTCTGTCACACAGAGAAGGTTTTGGCAGGAGACGTTGACCTTGTTTATGTCAGCACATAGGATCAGGTCATTGACATCTTCATCAAAGCATTGGGTACAGAGAAGCTCCGCAGATTCAGGGCTTCGCTTGGTGTACATGAGATGGAGTTGAGCTCGAGGGGGAGTGTTGAGATATCGAGCTCATCTAGTGAGGCGGTGGACACTGATGATCCGCCTGGGGAATAGGCCCCACACTTACACCACTGGCATGGTTGATGAGATCATGGGTGATATGCGACCAGTGGGATGACAGGTTGTGTGACACCCATTCTAGAGACTGGCATAGTTATAGCGCCAGCTCATTTAGTTGGGTTCACACTATAGAGAACCCTAGTGTATATTTGGTTGAGTACCTTTTTCATATCGGTTGTACTCTTATCTTTGTATATGGTGTGTTGAGTGTTGTGTGAAGAAGAAGAAGATTTTCAACCTCTCACCTTGTGTGTTCTCTTTTAGGGTTTTGTGAGTGTGTGTGTGATTGCAAGAGCTCAAGCTCTCTTTCCCCGTGCATCTTTTCAATATAGGATTTTACAGCATCCAAAACAGACACCGGATCAAGCTTATACGCGAATTTTAGTTATTTTTAGTTTAAAAAACGACGGCCTTTAAACCTTAATAAATGCATGACCGGGCCTCCGATTGACGGACGGACGGTCTACACCCCAACGACCCAGGGAACATCCCAGACAATTTCACTTCTGAAAAATAAAAATTTGCCCCTCAGATGCTCCGGCACGAAAATCGAGTCCGGTGCCCCAAATTTGGAGACCCCACCCCAAAAAAGACCATACACACTCACCAGGGTGCCCGTACAATGGCCACGTAAGGACCAAAGGTTGACCACCCATCTTATGGTCCACACATACCGCCATGTGGACATCCATGCTACCTGTGAGGGACCAGAAGGGTACATGCGTACCACACCTTTGCTTGTGCACCACCACCGTACCTTTCCCTAGGCCCATGCAGACCACTTACCAGTACACTTTGATGGCACACGGTCCTTTCAACCGTACTTTGCTCAGTAACTTGCACCCGCACCCGCACCCTGCAAACAGCTATATAAACCCCGGGTACTCCATGGCTAGCACCCCCTTTGCATAGAGTACACCTTGCGCAAGGCCGTGTCGCCAGTCCGTACCGCCCTTTTGCACTTGCATATTGTATTTGCTGCAGTACGTGCATCCGCCCCTTGCAGTCTTCCTCTCAACACCCCCTAATCAGCCAACTCTAGGATAAGCCCATTCTCAATTTGAGCCTAGTATTGCTCTACTAGTGCTTTTGGGCCTCCGGAAGATGTTGCTTCTCTAGGATGGCATTGGGATAGGTGGCCATCCGTTTTTCCCGTTTGGTGAGTTTTTGGTGGGCTGCATGGGGGAGTGGCAATTCGGGAATGATCATCGCTCTTGGAGGAGGATGGCGTGGTCTTTGTTGAGCTAGTGTGGATGCTAATCCGATCTTCTCCGTTGCCTGCAAAACCATGTGACGACATTCAATGAGACATTTGAAATCTTCCCATGTTGAATGCTCAACACGTTGAGACATTTGAAATCTTCCCATGTTGAATGCTCAACACGTTGAGGGATGACATGCCTTTGACTATGGAGTGAGAAATTGATTTGCAAAGGGAAATCTTTGAAGTACTAGTCAATTCCACAGCCCCATGACATTGTGGTTGCATTGGTAGACGTTTCTTTTGAGGGCATTCAGCCACTCTATGGGGTCCATGGCAGAGGAAATATAGAAGAGGTGGCTTCCTTGTGGCTGTACCTATAGTGTGCACAAGTGGTTTAGGGTTCATGTGAGGCACTCACAAAGGAAAATGAGGTGTTAGGGTTTCCTTTGGGATGGCGGAGGGTGTGGGTTCCATAGGTTTAGCAATGGACCTGGTTGGAATATTTCCATAAGAAATAGGGTTTTCTTGGAACGGCAATGGTTGGAATGGAAAGATTGGTACTGGAGAAGGTCGTGGCGACGCTGTGTGAGTGGTTAGGTTGGGGCCTGGGAGGAGAGGAAGGTAATGTTACAAATGAGCTTTGGTTTGGCATTGGCGTGGTGGGGCCAATTTTGTGGAATAATGTTCTTGCATGTTGTCATTCAGAAAGATCGCCCATTTTTGCAGGCCTGCTCAAGGTGGAGGGGTCCTTGACCAACATGTAGTCGTGTAGTCTTGGATTGTGCAACCCCAAGAGAAAAAGATCCATTAAGTGCTTGTCACTCAATTTTTCCCTCTCGTCGTCACAACACGAATCAATGTGTGTGACGTAGTCGCGTAATGTTTCCTCGAGTTTTTGTTCCAATTGGAGGAGTTGGATGATGGGGCTCCATTTGGGGGCGCGTAGGGTGCAAAGCCAAGTATGAAGGCCTCTCTCAATGCTTTGAAAGAAGAGCCTTTATGCCGAGGGTCCAAGGATTGGAACCATTGCACGGCCTTGCCTTCAAGGATGAGTCCAAGGAGATAGACTTTGGTTGCATCATCAAAAATTTCAAATGCATGACAGATTTGGTTAAAGACCTTGATGTGGTATATGGGGTCTCCAACTCTGTGGAATTTTGATAGAAGTTTGAAAATTTTCATCCACATAGGTTTTGTATGTGAGATTTGTGGGTGCATGTGTTGTGACACTCCCCTTATAGAGCTTGTGCTAAGCTCCGAATGTCGAGTTGTGGTGCAAGGGTGGGGGGTGGGAATAGATCCGTGGTGGATAGAGAAGAAGGTACGTGAGTGTGCTCGGGGTGTTTATCCACGCTGGGGTGCATGTATGGAGGGGCCCCACTAGATGAGGGCTCTTCAAAAATCGCTTCGCCCTCACGGTCAAAACATGTGTGGCATGGCGACTACATGAGACAGGCCTCCTTCGTGAAGGAGGCATGCACTTTCTTGAAGAGAGAGGGGAGAGCCCTTCTAGTGCCTACCCCGCCTGCCAATTCTGTCCTAGGTGCTGACACCGTTGGATCTTGTGTGGCCTGTGGCGGCCAGCTGTGCTGTCAAGCAAACATGCGACCGGTGTTTATTATCTGCCATGTGCCCACAAGTACCACCCCTTTTGCTTTTTCATTGTCTGTACGACTGAGCCCAAGTGCATTGTTCCGGACTGTTAGTGGGAGATACCACTTGTAGCAAGATGTTGGGCACTTGGGAATGCATATGAGGATTCCATAGGTAAGGCATGCCTCTTTCATAGGACAGGATTCATGCTACTTTTGATATGTACAGTAATTGTCTCTTATGTCTCAGGTGAGCTAGAGGCTGGCGAGGGGGTGGACCCAGTCGCTTCCACCTCGTCCATGCATGATCCTTCGACCTAGATGCCTTGATGATGAAATACAAAAACATGGTGGGTGGTTGTAGTCTGTCTACTGAAAAAATTGATGTGCTTGGTGATGGAGGCATCCTGAGGGAGACACTTGGTTTTGAGATCACACAAGGTAATTTTGGTTGCTATAACATGTTATCCTCAGACATGATTATCCATGATCATTGTGATCATATTAACTACCTGTGCTCCTAACTTGATTTCCTATTGCTATCCTAGGTACTGATGTCATTAAGACATTAAGTCATGTTAGTGCTCCAACTAGAGAGCCAAGCCGCGTCAACAAAGGTGTACATACTGAAGAGGAGTTGGACCCAGATATGGAAGAGACCCTCCAATTTGTTGCAGAGAGCTGCGGAAGAAGAAGAAAAGGCAGGTGGAGGATGGGCCTCTTCGGGACCCCAAGAAAAGTACTACCCCAATTTTCCCCAAAGCCCGAGCATGCCAGAAGCTTTAGCTTCTTGCAACTTTGTAGCTTTTTGCTCATGCAAGCCGCATTATTTTGCGGCAATATAATATATAAGTCCTTTGTCTCAGTGTTTGCATGTCCTGACCATCTTAATTGTTGTGCATGTAGTTAAAATTCAAGTTGTTGGCTCGAGAACCCTACCACCCACCACTGATGAGGTAGAGCACATTGAGCACTATCCTCCACGCTATCAGTTTCGATGCTTCAATGACTCTCGAGACCTGGCAGTCTCGTTGTTGACTTCAACAAGGTTCTTTTGTGCGTGCACGATAAGCGCAAGATAGAGATTCCCCCAAATGTCTCAATGCTGTACTTTTCCAAAGTTCGTGAGGATGAGAACATCACCTATTATGTACGGCAGATGCAGAGGTGTTCTTACTTGCGTTGAGTCAGGTTGCAGAGGTATTTGTGTGGACCTCCCACAGTGGCAGGGAATTGGAGACAGCCATGGATAAGTGCCTGCCTCAAGTCAAGAAATGCATGAGTGGATGGCTGTCGCAAACCGCTTGCCATGTTTGCACTTGGTGCTTTGATATTCCTCCTAGGCCAATGTTCTTAAAAAACCTGGATACCTTCTGGCATCTTTTCCCGAAATTCAATAAGATAAATACACTTGTGCTAGATGACTCATTGTATAAAATGTACTCTAATGATCCTGCATGCTATATGTGATCCTTCCTGAAGTGCAAGAGTATACTGAGGGGCAGTGGGAAAATTTTCTGAAACAGGATGTGGCTGACTTTGTGTTGCAGTGGGCAGAGAGTGCTGACAGAGCAAAAACTGTCACACAGAGTGCCCTTTTGATGTCAGGGATGATGCCTTGCAATGGTCGAATTGGAGAATCGTGCGGATCAATGTTGAGGAAATGAAAGAAATTGAAGCCCCCAACCTGGATCCTAAAGAAAGAAAGTATAAGCGTCCAAAGAGTAAAACAACAAATTAGAAGTGCTTTTGCAGGCATTTTTTTTCCCATTGTACAGAGGGCTGCCTGTAGCCCCTTCACTACCATGACACCATGCCCTTACTGTGTGGCTTAATGTGCTCTGACACCGTGCCTTTATTGTGTGGCTAACTTCCAACACTCGTTGACATATATACAAACAAAAATGGTTTTGACCTTGGAACGATTTTGTGTCGATCTGGTGTCATTTTCTTTAGTTTATACTATGGTTGCATTTTGTGGACTCTTAATTAATAAAGTGATGGTTTGAAAGTGCTTCTCTAGGTACTGAAGTGCTTTTTAAGTGGTTTAAAAGTGCTGGTCAAGTGGTTTGAAAGTGCTTGTCAAGTGGTTTGAAATTGTTTGTCTAGATACTAAAAGTGCTTGTCCAAGTACTGAAGTGCTTGACAAGAATTTATCGTGGTCTGAAAGTACTAAACATTTGCTTGTCTAGGTAATAGAAAGTGCTGGCTAACTGCTGGTTAGGTAATCTGAAAGTGTTTGTCAAGGTGCTTAAAGCGCTTGTCAAGTGGTCTGGAATGCTTGTCTAGGTACTAAAAGTACCTGACAGGTGCTTACCATGTGGCCTCCAAGTGCTTGTGTAGGAACTTAAATTGTTTGGGAAGTGCTGGTCAAGTGGCCTGAAAGTGCTTGTCTAGTTACTTAAAGTGCTTGTCTAGTACTTAAATTGCTTTTCAAGTAATCTAAAAGTGCTTGTGTAGATCCTAGAAGTGCTTGTGTAGGTACTAGAATTGCTTGTCAAGTGGTCTTAAAGTGCTTGTCTACTACTGAAAGTGCTGTCAAAGAGTTGAACGTGCGAAATAGTGCTTCTTATTAGGAGGACGCATTGTGCTAGCTTGAAAGTTAGAACTTACAAGTTCTCCTCTGGGGGCATGCTATTATAGATTTGTTCAAATACATCATTTGACAGTTCATATACATTAGGCTCACCTATACGGAGCACATCGGAAACCTGATGCATCACAGCAGGTGGGAGTAGATAAAAGCAGCAGGTGGGAGTAGATAAAAGCAGGGGGCTTGTCATCCAAAAGAATGTAGGTGTCATCTTGGCCATTTACCTTGTTGTAGAAGAGTCCCTCAATGACAAATGAATTCTTTTGAATACGGTTATGCCATTCATCCCTTTCAGATTTGATGGTCAAGCGCTTGGTCTTAGTGCACTTCAAGATGTAGAAGTCTGCACCTGGCTCTTCTTGTGAAGTTCTGGCCAACCATCAAGGCATCACTTAGGTCGTCATGGTGGCCACCATACATGGGGGCTCCTGGTAACTCATCATCGCTGGATGCTTCTCCATCATTTTGAACGTTGACAGTCGGTTGTATTTGCAAGTACTGCCACCTCTCAACGTGGTCCTTGTTTACACATCTCCTCCATTGGCCTTTCATGCACGCATGGAAAAAGTAGGACAATGGTTTGCACCGTAGCCCATGCATATCTGATTGAATGTAGCCATTGACATAGTGGAAGGATCGAGACCCTTTGATCCGCATCATGCAATCCCACTCTCTATCTCTCTCTACATCACCGAGCTTGACCTCCTAGAATCTACGATCAACTTTCTTCCCTGTCAATGGACATTCTTTCCTGAGGGTTGCGTTGAGGAATGCCACCACACTTGAAGCGTTATGTAACACCCATTTGTCAGATTTCAAATGCTCCTGTGTGAGAGCTCTTTTGAGCACCGCACCAGCCCCATCGTGCTTGCCCTTCCCATGGCTGGATGCAAAGAAACTGTGCATCATCTCAATACCTGTCATATTGAAGTATCGGGCTACAAAATAGAAAGGGTGCCTTTCTTTGAATTGTGAAGCAGTGCCATCAGACCACACCCACCAGTGTCGCTTGACACTGCATTCTTGAGCTTTCAGCCACTCATTGTGCAAAATAAAGCAGTGCTGCACAAACATAGTGTCGTGGATTTTGTCATCAGAGATGTAGAAGTGGGTTGTCTTCCGAATGGTACCAAGCACATCACACAGGTACAAAATGTGGACCAAGATTATCACCTAAGTTGAATACCAATGCATTGAGTGAAGTTCATTCTGCAACTTGAAGGAGTAATTCTTTGCAAAATCCACTACTGACACCACTACATCATCTGGAAATTTATCCAAACACTCTTTGAATTGTTCAACTTGCCATCTGCACTTATAATTGTGTTTGATGAAGTTTCCCAATTTGCTTTGAAGCAAGGAAGTGAAAGTCATTGGCGGGTTGACTTGGCGAACAACAAGATCTTTTCAATTTTTTGCTTGACCGTTCTCATCCACTTCCTGTGTAGGAACGTCATCAAAAAGCTTGATAGTCATCATAGAGATGTCATCGCTTTTTTCATGTGGAAACAAGGAGATCTATTTAATGCCATAATGTTTGCATGTACCCAAAAGACATTGTCTATGGTGATAAGCACAGTCAATGGATTTTGGGCACAATGCAGACTCTCACAAGTTTGTTAAGCTTGGAAATGTGGTATTGGAGGCCGCGCACTGTGCTGTTCCATCATGAGAACTGCAAACAAGGCACCTGCAAAACTGCATGGCTGGCCATGTAGCCCATATCTTCCCTAGCGCATCTGATTAAGAGCTTCCTTGAAGTAGACAAGCTGCACATGGTATTCACAACAACAAGTGTTGTGGTCCTTCAACTTGCATACGAGGTATGGCTTTAGACCCTCAAAACATCTTAGGGAGATCCTTATGTTAGGATGAGCCACTTGGAACTGCATATAGAAGTCCCTCTGTGAGACAAAGAAGACAAATTTAGACACACTATCAAGCATTATAAATCATTCTAAAGCAACCTATAGCATTGGTAAGCATTATGATGCACTTTCAATCAGTGTAAAGCTATGGCACTCATTGGGTAAAGCTCTTAGATGCACTTAGAAGCACTTTCTGCACCTGGCAACACTAGTAAATGGTTGTAAAGCACTATAAAGCACTCTCAGGCACTTGAAAGCACTTAGAAACTTGAGGATCCATTTAGATGAACTTGGAATAACATAGAATTTCTTAGAAGCACTAGGAAACACTTAGAAGCAATTGGAAACACTAGCAAACAATTAGAAGCAATTAAAGCACTTGGAAGCACTTGGAAGCACTTAGAAGCACATGGAAGCACTTAGAGGCACATGGAATCACTAGCAAGCACTTAGAAGCACTTGGAAGCACTTAGAACCACTAGCAAACACTTGGAACCACTAGCAAGCACTTAGAGGCACTTTGAAGCACTTGGAAGCACTTAGAAGCACATGGAAGCACTTAGAGCAACATGGAATCACTAGCAAACAACCACACGGAAGCACTTAGAAGCACACATGGAAGCACTTAGAGGCACTTGGAAGCACTTAGAACCACTAGCAAACACGTGGAACCACTAGCAAGCATTTATAAGTAGTTGGAAGCACTTAGAAGCACATGGAAGCACTTAGAAGCATATGGAAGCACTAGCAAGCACTAGAAGCACTTGGAAGCACTTGCAAGCACTAGCAAGCACTTAGCAAGCATTTAAAAGCCCTAGCAAGCACTTACAAGCACTTGGAAGCAGTTTTAGAAGCTCCTATTATCACTTTTGAAGCTCTGTGAAGCCATTACCAGCATAAGCACTTGGAAGCATTTGGAAGAACTCTCTGCACACCTGGCAGCTTTTTGAAGCACTATTAAGCACTCAAAAGCAACAAAAGGCACTTAGAAGCACACAGAAACATTTAGATGCACTTGGAAGCACTTACAAGCACTTGGAAGTAGTTAGAAGCTTCTGTTATCACTTCTGAAGCTCTATTAAGCCATTACGAGCATAAGAACTTGGAAGCATTTTGAAGAACTCTCAGGCACATGCCGACAGCTTTTTGAAGCACTATTAAAAGCACTCAGAAGCAACAAAAGGCACTTAGAAGTACACAAAAACATTTAGATGCACTTGGAACCACTATGAACCACTTAGAAGCACTTGTGATCACTTGAAGAAGTATGTCAAGCACTATAAAGCATGGTTAAGCAATATAGTGCACTGTCGGACACTCAAAGTGGTCTGAAAATGCTCAGAAGCACTAAGATGCACTTATGACTTGGAATTTCTTGGAATCACCACCATGAAGCACTCAGAAGCATCTGAAATCAATTGTAAAGCTTCGTAAAGCACTATAGTGCATGGTTAAGCATTGTAATGCACTGTGAGGCACTTGCAAACATTTGAAAGCATGGTAAAGCACTCTAATGCCCTATCATACAAAATTTAAGTACTGTTAAGCACTCTAAACCACTGACATTTAAAAATCAGTATCGTATAGAAGAGCATATCCGGATACACTATCAATCATATGCGAGCAACTGTGTAGCTCTTACAACACACTCTCAACACAGTGATATACCTGAGGCAACCGAGTAGATGCATTTGGATGCAGTACATGTGCACTCTTGCCTATCCTCTTTCGAACATCTTTCTTGTTTGGGGAGATGCGAGTTTCCACCGACCAAAATTGAAACACGATTTCCTTGATTTCACTGGTGATGGTGCTTGCCCTATGCAATTGACGGTGACAAGAATCCAAGGAAAGTGACCCTTCCTCCGCTTCATGTTGTAGCCGAGGTTGGAGCAGTATTAATTCAAAACACATAGACTGATACACACAGCGATTACATCTCATTTTGGTGACTACCTACACAGAGGACCCATGACTACCTATGCAGAGGACCCATGACTCAACACACATAACACATAGATGATTAATCCCCCTTTGATGTCAGTGATGTTGCCCTTTTTGTGGCGTTGGAGCAGTATTAATTCAAAACACATAGACTGATACACACAGAGATTACATCTCATTTTGGGGACTACCTACACAGAGGACCCATGACTACCTATGCAGAGGACCCATGACTCAACACACATAACACATAGATGATTAATCCCCCTTTGATGTCAGTGATGTTGCCCTTTTTGTGGCGTCCTTTCCATGGTATCACAACCTCAAGCATAGCAAGAAGTATGTCGACAAAGTAGTTGTTGGACATGTCATCTCTAGCTCTCTTTTACTCCATTTCATCTCCTTTTTATCTAGATATTTGTATGATATTTTTAGGGAATTTTCCCATATTTGTTAGGCTATTTTAGGCATTTTTATCTGTCATGGACATTTGTCCTCCAATGCTGTTGGCCAACTACTCTACATGAGATGTACATAAGCATGACCATTGTACCTTTATTTATTCATTCATACATTCAATATTTCAGTCTCTAGCTCAAGTGTTGGATCTCTCTTGGCTGTCTACTCTCTCTTGGCTGTCTACTGTCTCTTGTTGTGTGATCTCTATTTGCTTCCGCTTAAAATTCACATATTCTCACAGGTATCAGAGATCTTGTGCTTCCACCACAAATCAACAGAAGAGTTTTCAACTTGTGTTTTTTTCTCCTCTGCTCCCTTGGCGAATGCATTTTGGAGATTTTCTTCATCACACAAACCAGCGTTTTTTTGCTGCATCTCTCCTACAACAGCACTTTGTTGCATTTTTTTTTTTGCCAGCCCTCTCTGTCCTCTCCTAATTTGTATTTTATCCCTATCTCGGACTAGTGGTATCACTCTACTCCTATCCTAGACTAGTGGTAACACCATGCACTTGCTCCATTAGCCTCTCCCTCCCTTACTTCATCGCGCATCGGGTCGGCTCCCATCTTCACCCATGTACCTTGATGTCCAGTAGGAGTACAGTTCTACATCTTTCTTTTACCTCACCTAGTGTCTAGGGAGGAGTGCCATCCTCGGGTATCTACTTGTATCCTTTCTGCAGACCATTGTTGTAAATTCAAGAGGAGGATTCCATAGCTTCTACACCAATTGTCATCTCTTCATCCATTCCTCAACTTCCTAAGGAATCCATCTTAGATGGAACCAATTATATTGACTGGGCACTTTAGATGAAAACTCTCGTTTGATATCATTGGATATGGGGTATTATTTCTAGTACTAATGCCTCTCTTGATGCTACTTCTCCTCAGGTTGACATTGATGCATGGGATGGCAAAGGTGTAAGGGCTCATGCCTTTAACTTCTTCAACTCTATTGATCGTCAATTTGAAGACAATGATGGGAAACTAAAAAAGAATTGTGGGATAACATTCAAAGGAGGTATCACCATGAGAACTCTGCTCAAAAGGTAGCCTTGGAGGTATCACCATGAGAACTCTGCTCAAAAGGTAGCCTTGGAGAATCAACTCTCCAACTTGAAGATCACCGTTGATACTGCTACATCATGGATTCTGTTTATAGAGTTCATGGGTGGAAGCATGTAAATATGCTACACTTTTTTATGTCTGGGATAGGTGCTAGTTAGCATGAACTTTTATAATGATTCTTGGATCCAAAGATGACCCACAATGCAAAATTTACTATCACGCTATACATCAAGAAGAGAATATTTATATATATAATCTCCAAAAAATTCTAATTTTATTTGCAAAAATTTTACCACATGCCCTTTTTTTTATGTTAGCACTACTAAAAGGCACTGCTAAAAACCTAAAAAGCCGTAGCACGTTAACATGCTTCCACCCTCATAACCATTTAGAAGCAGTTGGTCTCTTTGGGGAGCAAAGCTACCAATGAGGACTTTGTCAATCGGCTCCTCACCAAATTGCTCAAGACTTTCTCTGCTTTTTGGGATATTATATTACTTTTTTCTTTTACTCCTGATCTACATTACATTGTTGCCATGCTTCATGATAGGGCCATGAGAAAGAAGACCAGACAGAGTACTTTTGGGACCCTTCTTTAGGCTAAGGGTAAAAGCAGATAGCAATCCAAGGTTTCCACATGCAACAAAGGCGACCACATATCTGCCAACAATACCTCTCATAAAGAGCTTACTTGCCATTGTTGTGGTCTCAGAGGTCGCATTCAACCTCATTCGTAAAGAAGGAGAGAGAAGGTAGTTCTGCTAAGAAACCCCCTAATCAAACCTCTCCACCAACCAAACTCAAAATAACTCTTCCCCCATGGAGACTGTAAGATCCCTGTTCCCACCGAGCAACGGATTTGGGGTACTGGCAGCGGAAGTAGCGCTTCTCGCGCGGGACAGGGGTCCCACACTCGGGGCCTCGCCCACGGATATCCGGATAAGAGACTAATCCGTCGGTTGTTCCAAAACCGAACCCGGAAAAACTTTCTTAACCGGAAGCACGGGCGATTCCACCAGGATAACTTTTTACTCTAACGTAGTCAAGATCATTTCTGATTGAGATGATCCAATTACATCTATAAGATACTTAGTCAGTTCAAGGAAGAAACTTGCACTTGGATCATTGGGATCAACGCTTTTTTCCCCATTCAAGAGGCACAGCCGTTGATTCCTATCCATAGAACAGTTTCTGTCCGGGATTTATTTTATTTTATTTTTCTATCGTAAAAACAAAAGTTTGAGTCTCGATTTACGGATCCATCAGTCCAGCCTAACCCCATCCAATCCCATGGGTTAGCCAACCGCCCAACCACTGTAGTGATGGGATCCAATTAAAAATTTGGTTAGGTTTTGTCCCGGGTACCAAGGAAAAGAGTTCCAAGGCCCCCTAGCCGGATGTTCATGCAAAATAAAACTAGTCACACCACTCACACACCCAATATGAAATTGCCTTTTTCAACCAGATTCAACCAGTTTAAAACAATCCTTTAATAAAACCATAGTATCATTGATCACCATCTTCCAATTTATCCAATTGATTCTTAATTTCCCATCATTCCTTCATCAGAGTATATATGGCATCATTGGCAACTAGAACGCTCAGGGGCCGTTTCGATAGTTCCTAGCCTTTAATAATTTTCCATCATTCCTTCATCAGAGTATATATGGCATCATTGGCAACTAGAACGCTCAGGGGCCGTTTCGATAGTTCCTAGCCTTTAATACTTGGCAATATAATCACTTATCAAGATGGACTCTCGTTGAAGATCAGCAAGATCAACCAACAGATCCATATAAGGGGCCATGGACTCATCCATTGAAGACCAGCAAGGTCAATCAACCAGATCCATGCCCGATTCAGAAAACAACTCCAACTCTGTTCCAATATCTTCCTCGACGCACGCGTGGGTATCCTAGGCGACCCAGAGCCCGAGCACCGTATGGTCAGCACCCTCTAGGATCCTTCGCAGGTAACCTAGCGCTTCACGCATAGGCCGCTTCCTTGGCCCCTCATCCACCGTACCGGAAGCTCACCATTTTAATCGCACCGAGGCTGGTCAAGACCTCGGCCGACCTTGCTACGCGAGACGTCCTTCATTGACTCCCCGTCAGCAGTTGCAACTTTACCATCAC
The DNA here is from genome assembly GCF_041138505.1 of Cibotium barometz. Taxonomy (NCBI): domain Eukaryota; kingdom Viridiplantae; phylum Streptophyta; class Polypodiopsida; order Cyatheales; family Cibotiaceae; genus Cibotium; species Cibotium barometz. Next base: position 44,191,071 of record NC_141065.1, read on the forward strand.
GACTTTAATCACAAGACGGTCAAAATGCTCCCCCCAGCATTCTTGACATAAAACAATCATTTACAAACAGCATTTACAAACAGCATTTACAAACAGTTTACAATACAATTTCTATTTTAACTTTCATTTTTCCACATTATCCCTCATCAATCTACATTACTTATTCCATATTCCATTTATATGTATACTCATCCCATCACATCATTTCTATCTCATCACTTCAGATTCCCTCACATCACATATCGCATATTCACATCCATACATCTACATCTATATGCGTACATTCACATCTACATACATACATCTACATCTCTATGCATACATCTACATCCACATTCACATTCACCTCCATACATCTACATCTATATGCATACATCTACCTCCACATTCACATCCACATCTATACATCTACATCTACATGCATACATCCACCTCTACATCCACATCTACATCTATACACCTACATCTACATGCATACATCCACATCTCCATTCGTATCTACATCTACATCTATACATCTACATCTACATGCATCCATCCACCTCCACTTCCACATCTATATCTATACATCTACATCTACATGTATACATCCACATCTCCATTCACATCTACATCTATACATCTACATCTACATGCATCCATCCACCTCCACATCCACATCTACATCTATACATCTACATCTACATGCATACATCCATATCTCCATTCCCATCTACATCTATACATCTACATCTACATGCATCCATCTACCTCCACATCCACATCTACATCTATACATCTACATCTACATGTATACATCCACCTCCACATCCACATCCGTATCTATACATCTACATCTACATGCATCCATCCACCTCCACATCCACATCCACATCTACATCTATACATCTACATCTACATGCATACATCCATATCTCCATTCCCATCTACATCTATACATCTACATCTACATGCATCCATCTACCTCCACATCCACATCTACATGCATGATAAAATTCTTTTAATTAATCTAGGATGATAGTTCCTAGAATATGGTAGAAAGTCCTCTTTTTATGCTTTGAATGAATTTATTTTATGCGTAATTTCTATAAAATTTTTGCCATAGCTCCGCTACTATGACTGATAAATCTCAATTTTTTTCTAAGGGATAAAGCTCATTATTAAAGAAATAATTAGAATGGTCTCTAATTGGATCATCAATCCATAATGGTCTCTAATTGGATCATTAAGAAAACAATTAGAATGGTCTCTAATTGGGTCATCAATCCATAATGGATTGAATCATCAATGTGCATAAACTAAAAGCATAGCAAAAAGCCATTAATTTGGCCTCAAGAATAGGTTAATCTTGGATTAAGGAAAAGCTTTATGAAAAGCTTCATTTGGATTGAGAATGGGTCATGAGTATGACCATTTCTTGAGTGAGAGAGAGAAATTAAAAAATATAAGTGGAAATTAACTTCTATAGCATTTATTAAATTATGTACCTCTTCACTACTATTCACCAATTAACTTCATTAGCATTTAAAACAAACCATACCAATTAAACTTCTCAAGCTTGAGAGGGGTTGAGAAGAGAGAATCATTGAGAAATCATAGAAAAGATCGAAATTCAATATACTTACCTTATGATTTGCTTGATTCTTTATTCACGGTAGAGGCCCCCAACCAATCAATTGGTTTAGTATGTTGATGGAGCCACCAATGGAGATTGAAGAAAGAGAGAGGTATCAAAAACTAGTGAATTATTAAAGAATTCACAGTTCTTGGCTTAGGTAGAGTAGAGTAACAAGGCATAAGACACTATATATTTTAGCTTAGGTGGAGTAGAGTAACAAAGCATAAGACTCTATCTAATTTGGCTTAGGTGGAGTAGAGTAACAAAGCATAAGACTCTATCTAATTTGGCTTAGGTGGAGTAGAGTAACAAAGCATAAGAGACTATATATTTTGGCTTAGGTGGAGTAGAGTAACAAAGCATAAGAGACTATATATTTTGGCTTAGGTGGAGTAGAGTAACAAAGCATAAGAGACTATATATTTTGGCTTAGGTGGAGTAGAGTAACAAAGCATAAGAGACTATATATTTTTCAACAAGGGGAGGCTTCTATTTATAGGAAAATTTGAGCTCCTAACCAAACAAACTGATTCTAGAATTTTTCCAAGTCAGTTTGGTCACTTGTTGACCATTTTTAGGTCACTTAAGCTAACTTTTTGGAACTAGACTTGAATGAGGAGAGAGGAGAGATGAAATATCTCAATTTTTATGAGTTTAAAACTCATTCAAGCATGTGAAATATGCACCTCCTTTAAAGAATTCCCCTTCCTTACATATGTGTCAAAATTGTATTGCTCATAGTTCTTTACTAATAAACCTTGTACATTTTCAACTCTTCATCTTATGTGAAATATGCACCTCCTTTAAAGAACTCCTCTTCCTTACATATGTGTCATAGTTTTTTTACTAATAAGCCTTGTACATTTTCAACTCTTCATCTTATGTGAAATATGCACCTCCTTTAAAGAACTTCCCTTCCTTACATATGTGTTTATTTACTAATAAACCTTGTACATTTTCAACTCTTCATCTTATGTGAAATATGCACCTCCTTTAAAGAACTCCTCTTCCTTACATATGAGTTTATTTACTAATAAACCTTGTACATTTTCAACTCTTCATCTTATGTGAGCATTTACTCATTTTTGGGTATCTTCTTTTACAATTTGGATTTATCTCCTCCCTACACATGGATTGATGCTATTGGCCCATAGAAACCTTAATTGGACCATAGTCTAAAGATTTCTGAAAATCTAGACCCTTAGGCTAAGGTTCTTTATACCTATCTCCAATTAATTCCAATTGCACATTGGAAAATTCTTTTTAAATTTCTGTTTCAGGGAAACTCATTTGAATTATAAGAGATATTTTTCTATCCAGAAATATTCAAAATCTGAATATTCTCTCTCTAGAATATTTTCTCTCTCTAGGTTAAAACAGCCACAAACAAGATCCCTTATATTTTAGAAAAGGAATTGATTACAGGGGAATATACTAGACATCAAAAAGGGGGTTGGGGGAGGAATCTTACATTCTACCCCACTTAAAAAACGCGAGATGTCCTCATCTCGCAACTTGGGATAATTTCGCAAGATGCACGAATACGAGACTTAGAGAAAATTTTTAATCAAGATTAACCACCAAGAAAAGTCTTAAAGAGAGCAAGATTCAAAATAAGAACAAGATTTAAACTTTACTCATTCACGGGACTTATACAGTAAAGATAGAAGAACTCTTTACACTTCCATAAGCCCATCCATCATATGGTCACAAAAGCAGTCCTCACAAGCTGCACAAGTATAGGGTAACTCATCTATGGGAATGATTCTGCTGGTTATTGCCGCACCTATCTCAGTGGTATGAGGTGATCTAACAAAAGGACCTCTGAGAGGTAAGCCAAAAACGGGGTAAAGGCATATCTTCTCATGAGGAAGAAAACATGCCAGTAAAAAGACCCGCTCAGAAAACCCAAGATGCCTTGATCTCATGACACAGTAGTATCGGGGACCCAAACCCAAAGCTTCAATAACCATGGCCAAGCGGACATTGTTACGAAAGTGTTGTTGACCCCAGGGTGTTACCCTAGTTATGTTTTGATAGGTCCGCCATTTGGTCTGCGCTACAGAAGTTCCTAGGTGAGGAAAAAGTGAGCGCTCATACTGTTCTATAAAGTCTTTCTTCACAGACTCTCTTGCGTCTTGAAGGTGAGAAATCATCAGGGATAAAACTAATTCCTATTGCCAAGCCATGAAGGAGATTAAGAAAGAAAGGAGATTGATGGGAGTAAGATTACTGTGAGCGACAAGTAAAAGTTACGACTTATATAAAGGAAGGAGCTAGCGTAACCTAGAAGCCAACGGTAACTTGCCACTGAAGTTTTACCGTCTTTCCATGATTTGTGTTTGACACATTTCTCTATAGAAGGCATTAAGAATTTTGAGATGAGGAGATAAAAGAAACTTGTAGGCTAAGTCACCTACTTTCATTGAATTCAGATATAAGGATCACAATATCTGGGGAATAACTTCTTATACTCCCCAAGAGATAAAGAACTTCTTTTGGGCCATACTCTAATGAAAACCAAAACCTTGGTATCCAAAACACCGATTCTCACTTCTAAACTCATTGTTCTAAATCCTTAAAATAGGCGTGACTCCTGAGAAGTATTTTAGGAAAAGGGTATTCCTTTTTTAAACAGAAACTTTCTTTTATTTTAGAGAGGGAATAATTATAAGATCCGAAAGGGAGATTCTTACTCCTATATACCTCGACGGCTGGGGAGGAATCTTACATCCTACCCCACTTAAAAAGTGCGAGATGTCCTCATCTCGCAAGGTAGAGGACAGCTCTTATTCTTAAGATCCAATTTCTATTCTTGGGTTGCTTATATTCTGGTCAACCCAACAGAACACTGGGATAAATATCCCTTATATAGAACTCATCATTAAATAACAATTCATTCAGATTATATCATTCATATCTTTAACATGATAATGGTCCATTAGACCGAAAAGTTTCCTTCGGAACATTCCTCCACACGGAAATTTCAGTCAAGTAAGTTCTCAATTTGACTTCCCTTAACTTGATCTACCGGTCAAGTATTAACAGTAGCAATCTGACAGCACAACCCACTAATCTCATAGTGATTTGCTGAATTCGTTATCATCATTCTAGTTATGAATATCATCACAAGGACTCGTCCCATTCCCCCTCATTGTGGTTTCATTATATTTCAACTAATTTTTAAAAATCAACATTTTTCAATCAGCATTTTCAATCAGAATCCAAATCAATTCATTCATTCTCAAACAGAATTAAAAATCATATCAATCACATTCGAAATCATCATCTAGATAGCATTAACGCTTATAATTTCAAGTCTTAGATTTACTCGTATATACTGTCAGTAAAGAGCTGCAGTATACTCTCGGTATATACGGGTAGTCACGGCCCTTGGAATTATAAGGTAAATACTATCATGTCTAGGCCTCAAGCAAGTCAGGGTTTCTATATAATTGCGGTACTTCCATCTGAAGAACCAATTACCAAATTATGAATTTCAGGTTGAATATCAAATTGTATGAGTTATATCACACAATTATAACCTTTTTGTGTTTCTTGATAAAATTTTGACATATTCGTCTTCTCAGTTGATCTTTATTAACCAATTGCTCTGATACCAACTGTAAGATCCCTGTTCCCACCGAGCAACGGATTTGGGGTACTGGCAGCGGAAGTAGCGCTTCTCGCGCGGGACAGGGGTCCCACACTCGGGGCCTCGCCCACGGATATCCGGATAAGAGACTAATCCGTCGGTTGTTCCAAAACCGAACCCGGAAAAACTTTCTTAACCGGAAGCACGGGCGATTCCACCAGGATAACTTTTTACTCTAACGTAGTCAAGATCATTTCTGATTGAGATGATCCAATTACATCTATAAGATACTTAGTCAGTTCAAGGAAGAAACTTGCACTTGGATCATTGGGATCAATGCTTTTTTCCCCATTCAAGAGGCACAGCCGTTGATTCCTATCCATAGAACAGTTTCTGTCCGGGATTTATTTTATTTTATTTTTCTATCGTAAAAACAAAAGTTTGAGTCTCGATTTACGGATCCATCAGTCCAGCCTAACCCCATCCAATCCCATGGGTTAGCCAACCGCCCAACCACTGTAGTGATGGGATCCAATTAAAAATTTGGTTAGGTTTTGTCCCGGGTACCAAGGAAAAGAGTTCCAAGGCCCCCTAGCCGGATGTTCATGCAAAATAAAACTAGTCACACCACTCACACACCCAATATGAAATTGCCTTTTTCAACCAGATTCAACCAGTTTAAAACAATCCTTTAATAAAACCATAGTATCATTGATCACCATCTTCCAATTTATCCAATTGATTCTTAATTTCCCATCATTCCTTCATCAGAGTATATATGGCATCATTGGCAACTAGAACGCTCAGGGGCCGTTTCGATAGTTCCTAGCCTTTAATAATTTTCCATCATTCCTTCATCAGAGTATATATGGCATCATTGGCAACTAGAACGCTCAGGGGCCGTTTCGATAGTTCCTAGCCTTTAATACTTGGCAATATAATCACTTATCAAGATGGACTCTCGTTGAAGATCAGCAAGATCAACCAACAGATCCATATAAGGGGCCATGGACTCATCCATTGAAGACCAGCAAGGTCAATCAACCAGATCCATGCCCGATTCAGAAAACAACTCCAACTCTGTTCCAATATCTTCCTCGACGCACGCGTGGGTATCCTAGGCGACCCAGAGCCCGAGCACCGTATGGTCAGCACCCTCTAGGATCCTTCGCAGGTAACCTAGCGCTTCACGCATAGGCCGCTTCCTTGGCCCCTCATCCACCGTACCGGAAGCTCACCATTTTAATCGCACCGAGGCTGGTCAAGACCTCGGCCGACCTTGCTACGCGAGACGTCCTTCATTGACTCCCCGTCAGCAGTTGCAACTTTACCATCACGACTTTAATCACAAGACGGTCAAAATGCTCCCCCCAGCATTCTTGACATAAAACAATCATTTACAAACAGCATTTACAAACAGCATTTACAAACAGTTTACAATACAATTTCTATTTTAACTTTCATTTTTCCACATTATCCCTCATCAATCTACATTACTTATTCCATATTCCATTTATATGTATACTCATCCCATCACATCATTTCTATCTCATCACTTCAGATTCCCTCACATCACATATCGCATATTCACATCCATACATCTACATCTATATGCGTACATTCACATCTACATACATACATCTACATCTCTATGCATACATCTACATCCACATTCACATTCACCTCCATACATCTACATCTATATGCATACATCTACCTCCACATTCACATCCACATCTATACATCTACATCTACATGCATACATCCACCTCTACATCCACATCTACATCTATACACCTACATCTACATGCATACATCCACATCTCCATTCGTATCTACATCTACATCTATACATCTACATCTACATGCATCCATCCACCTCCACTTCCACATCTATATCTATACATCTACATCTACATGTATACATCCACATCTCCATTCACATCTACATCTATACATCTACATCTACATGCATCCATCCACCTCCACATCCACATCTACATCTATACATCTACATCTACATGCATACATCCATATCTCCATTCCCATCTACATCTATACATCTACATCTACATGCATCCATCTACCTCCACATCCACATCTACATCTATACATCTACATCTACATGTATACATCCACCTCCACATCCACATCCGTATCTATACATCTACATCTACATGCATCCATCCACCTCCACATCCACATCCACATCTACATCTATACATCTACATCTACATGCATACATCCATATCTCCATTCCCATCTACATCTATACATCTACATCTACATGCATCCATCTACCTCCACATCCACATCTACATGCATGATAAAATTCTTTTAATTAATCTAGGATGATAGTTCCTAGAATATGGTAGAAAGTCCTCTTTTTATGCTTTGAATGAATTTATTTTATGCGTAATTTCTATAAAATTTTTGCCATAGCTCCGCTACTATGACTGATAAATCTCAATTTTTTTCTAAGGGATAAAGCTCATTATTAAAGAAATAATTAGAATGGTCTCTAATTGGATCATCAATCCATAATGGTCTCTAATTGGATCATTAAGAAAACAATTAGAATGGTCTCTAATTGGGTCATCAATCCATAATGGATTGAATCATCAATGTGCATAAACTAAAAGCATAGCAAAAAGCCATTAATTTGGCCTCAAGAATAGGTTAATCTTGGATTAAGGAAAAGCTTTATGAAAAGCTTCATTTGGATTGAGAATGGGTCATGAGTATGACCATTTCTTGAGTGAGAGAGAGAAATTAAAAAATATAAGTGGAAATTAACTTCTATAGCATTTATTAAATTATGTACCTCTTCACTACTATTCACCAATTAACTTCATTAGCATTTAAAACAAACCATACCAATTAAACTTCTCAAGCTTGAGAGGGGTTGAGAAGAGAGAATCATTGAGAAATCATAGAAAAGATCGAAATTCAATATACTTACCTTATGATTTGCTTGATTCTTTATTCACGGTAGAGGCCCCCAACCAATCAATTGGTTTAGTATGTTGATGGAGCCACCAATGGAGATTGAAGAAAGAGAGAGGTATCAAAAACTAGTGAATTATTAAAGAATTCACAGTTCTTGGCTTAGGTAGAGTAGAGTAACAAGGCATAAGACACTATATATTTTAGCTTAGGTGGAGTAGAGTAACAAAGCATAAGACTCTATCTAATTTGGCTTAGGTGGAGTAGAGTAACAAAGCATAAGACTCTATCTAATTTGGCTTAGGTGGAGTAGAGTAACAAAGCATAAGAGACTATATATTTTGGCTTAGGTGGAGTAGAGTAACAAAGCATAAGAGACTATATATTTTGGCTTAGGTGGAGTAGAGTAACAAAGCATAAGAGACTATATATTTTGGCTTAGGTGGAGTAGAGTAACAAAGCATAAGAGACTATATATTTTGGCTTAGGTGGAGTAGAGTAACAAAGCATAAGAGACTATATATTTTTCAACAAGGGGAGGCTTCTATTTATAGGAAAATTTGAGCTCCTAACCAAACAAACTGATTCTAGAATTTTTCCAAGTCAGTTTGGTCACTTGTTGACCATTTTTAGGTCACTTAAGCTAACTTTTTGGAACTAGACTTGAATGAGGAGAGAGGAGAGATGAAATATCTCAATTTTTATGAGTTTAAAACTCATTCAAGCATGTGAAATATGCACCTCCTTTAAAGAATTCCCCTTCCTTACATATGTGTCAAAATTGTATTGCTCATAGTTCTTTACTAATAAACCTTGTACATTTTCAACTCTTCATCTTATGTGAAATATGCACCTCCTTTAAAGAACTCCTCTTCCTTACATATGTGTCATAGTTTTTTTACTAATAAGCCTTGTACATTTTCAACTCTTCATCTTATGTGAAATATGCACCTCCTTTAAAGAACTTCCCTTCCTTACATATGTGTTTATTTACTAATAAACCTTGTACATTTTCAACTCTTCATCTTATGTGAAATATGCACCTCCTTTAAAGAACTCCTCTTCCTTACATATGAGTTTATTTACTAATAAACCTTGTACATTTTCAACTCTTCATCTTATGTGAGCATTTACTCATTTTTGGGTATCTTCTTTTACAATTTGGATTTATCTCCTCCCTACACATGGATTGATGCTATTGGCCCATAGAAACCTTAATTGGACCATAGTCTAAAGATTTCTGAAAATCTAGACCCTTAGGCTAAGGTTCTTTATACCTATCTCCAATTAATTCCAATTGCACATTGGAAAATTCTTTTTAAATTTCTGTTTCAGGGAAACTCATTTGAATTATAAGAGATATTTTTCTATCCAGAAATATTCAAAATCTGAATATTCTCTCTCTAGAATATTTTCTCTCTCTAGGTTAAAACAGCCACAAACAAGATCCCTTATATTTTAGAAAAGGAATTGATTACAGGGGAATATACTAGACATCAAAAAGGGGGTTGGGGGAGGAATCTTACATTCTACCCCACTTAAAAAACGCGAGATGTCCTCATCTCGCAACTTGGGATAATTTCGCAAGATGCACGAATACGAGACTTAGAGAAAATTTTTAATCAAGATTAACCACCAAGAAAAGTCTTAAAGAGAGCAAGATTCAAAATAAGAACAAGATTTAAACTTTACTCATTCACGGGACTTATACAGTAAAGATAGAAGAACTCTTTACACTTCCATAAGCCCATCCATCATATGGTCACAAAAGCAGTCCTCACAAGCTGCACAAGTATAGGGTAACTCATCTATGGGAATGATTCTGCTGGTTATTGCCGCACCTATCTCCGTGGTATGAGGTGATCTAACAAAAGGACCTCTGAGAGGTAAGCCAAAAACGGGGTAAAGGCATATCTTCTCATGAGGAAGAAAACATGCCAGTAAAAAGACCCGCTCAGAAAACCCAAGATGCCTTGATCTCATGACACAGTAGTATCGGGGACCCAAACCCAAAGCTTCAATAACCATGGCCAAGCAGACATTGTTACGAAAGTGTTGTTGACCCCAGGGTGTTACCCTAGTTATGTTTTGATAGGTCCGCCATTTGGTCTGCGCTACAGAAGTTCCTAGGTGAGGAAAAAGTGAGCGCTCATACTGTTCTATAAAGTCTTTCTTCACAGACTCTCTTGCGTCTTGAAGGTGAGAAATCATCAGGGATAAAACTAATTCCTATTGCCAAGCCATGAAGGAGATTAAGAAAGAAAGGAGATTGATGGGAGTAAGATTACTGTGAGCGACAAGTAAAAGTTACGACTTATATAAAGGAAGGAGCTAGCGTAACCTAGAAGCCAACGGTAACTTGCCACTGAAGTTTTACCGTCTTTCCATGATTTGTGTTTGACACATTTCTCTATAGAAGGCATTAAGAATTTTGAGATGAGGAGATAAAAGAAACTTGTAGGCTAAGTCACCTACTTTCATTGAATTCAGATATAAGGATCACAATATCTGGGGAATAACTTCTTATACTCCCCAAGAGATAAAGAACTTCTTTTGGGCCATACTCTAATGAAAACCAAAACCTTGGTATCCAAAACACCGATTCTCACTTCTAAACTCATTGTTCTAAATCCTTAAAATAGGCGTGACTCCTGAGAAGTATTTTAGGAAAAGGGTATTCCTTTTTTAAACAGAAACTTTCTTTTATTTTAGAGAGGGAATAATTATAAGATCCGAAAGGGAGATTCTTACTCCTATATACCTCGACGGCTGGGGAGGAATCTTACAGAGACTGTCTTCATCGGTATATTGAGGAGCTTTCCTCTGACTCTCCTATTCCTTCCACCTCACGTCTTATGGATTGGGTGGTTGATAGTGGGTGTACTACTCACATGACTCCTCATAGGACCATTCTTCATGACATTCATCTCCCAGATGTTTGATGGTGTCCATTCGTTCTTCCTGATAGGATAATTCTTCATGACATTCGTCCCAGCTATTTGACGGTGTCCACCATTGGTGATTGATCCAACTTGGATACCTCTTTGGCCTGGTAATGTGCGACTTTCCTCTCGGGCCAGCCTTTTACCATTCAAGATGTGATTCATGTTCCCAAGCTCTCTAGTAAACACCTCAGTTTTTTAAATTACGGAGAAAGGATATGGTGTCTACTTCAACAATTTTGCCCTGGAGGTCATCGACACACTAGCACTTTGTAGATTATTGCCACAAGTATCCAAGAAGGTGGTCTTTATCAGTTAAAGGACTTTGGTGGCTCTTTGAATGAGTCCCAATCTCATTTGCTCAACTTGTCCACAACTATCACGCCTTGGTAGCTCAAGTGGATACGGATTTGCGGCATGCTCGCATTTGAATTATACTTCTCTGTAGCTATTGTCTTCTCAACAGATGCTCGAGGAGGGTCTTCCACCATTGAAACCCTCTCCCACTCCACTTATGTGGCTTGTCTTCATGGCAAACAACACTGAGATGCCTTTCCTCAATGAGGCTTCTCATCGGGCTTCTCATATTTTGGAACTTCATATATGGACTTATGTAGCCCCATGTAGACTATGAAGGAACTGCTCCCGAAGCGCTAGTTCCATGGTAGATAAAGATTCACAACTAAGAGTTTGGTGTTGTGTCATGTTTGCGGGACTTGTGTTACTTCAAGGGAAGCGCTCCAATATCTCCTGACGATATGGATCAGTTCCATAACATTGTATTGGTAGGAATTGAGAACATTTTGACCAAACAGGCAAACGATAGGGAGTCTCCTTAAAGGTCCGAGAGTGTAAGCGTTTCAAAGAATCGCATTTCAAAGAATTTTTTCCTTTCAAATCAAATCTTTACATCCTTTAAATTCTTTATGTCTATCGCCCTTTTAGAGAAAGAGTTTAGTGCCTTTTTGAACCAAGTAGCCGACGAGTACATCAAAATGGCAGGTGATGGGCAAAGTACCAAGCCCTCATTGGACCAACACACTTCTGTAGACATCTTAGAAGTCCTTTTAGAAGGTCCATCGTAGAGAAGATGTGTGGACGAGATGAATAGCAAAGGGGAGTGGAAAGATAGAGCAAGCCTTGAAATGCTAATTTTGGGTAAAGCACAGAGTGATATTAGGGGATAGAGTGTTCAAGAATGGGATTTCCACTAATGATAGCAAGGTAAAACTGATATTAGATCTACCAATTACAAGTGAGTACAATTATTTATGGGTCACGTAGGCTTTTACTAGAGGTTCATTATATGTTCCATGCTGAAATTGCCATGCCATTGTATAAGCTTTTGATTGTCTTTGAATGGACTGAGGAATGTCAATAGGCTTACGATAAATTGAAGAGGGCATTAGCTATTGCACCTATATTGAGATCACCAAATTAGAATATCATGTCCCATGTGTATAGTGATGCATCAAACTTCACAACAATGGGTTGTGTCTCGGCATCAAGCTTTCTTGTATCTTGTCAACAAACCTTGCATGATTGGCCAAATTACCCATGTTGGTTGTTGCTATTAATAGAGTTTGACTTTTCTATCACAATGAGAAAAGGTTTGTAACATTTATTTATAGAACCTACATAGGTGTTGATGAAATATTAGATGATGTGCTATCCAAATTAGATCTATTACCGAAATGAAGTAAAGAAATCTCTGAGTATTATGCCTAGAGATTTCCACAAGACAAGGTATTGAACAACGATAATATGCGACAACTTATCTAGTTGACAACACCTTACCAATTGATTATAGCTAGACAATTGTATAAGCTAGGCAAAGATCTCATGCTTAGGGGCGATGTGTCAGGAAGATAAACTTTTGACTATTTTGGAAGAAGAGGCTCATAGTGGGATCATTGGTGGACATTTTATGAGCAAACTAATTTCTTAAAAGATATTGTAAGTAGGGTTATGGTGGCCGACTATATTTGGTGATGCCATGGAATTCATCAAATTGTGATAAATCCTAACATCGCTCATGGACAAGATAGAATGCCTAGCCTCAGTCCTCTTATACGTAGGTGTATCATTAAGTTGAATGTGAATGTCTCATTAGAATACCCAATCTCCCTTACAAGTTGATGGCTCAATGAAGCTAGGATAAATTATACCACAATAGAGAGGGAAGGATTAGCCATGGTGTATGCAGTGAAAAAGTATAGACACTATCTGGCTAATAAATTCTTCTTCTGTATGGGATTTGTTGGTCAATAAATAAACCTTGCATGATTGGGTGAATTACTTGCTAGTTGTTGCTATTGGTGAAGTTTGAATTTATTGTCACAATGAGAAAATGTTCACAATACATATTGATAGATCACATGATGCTAAGAATACCTAATGGAGAACCCACCCCAGTGGTGTTGATGATGAACTACTAGATGCTATGCCATTCAAACTAGATGTGGTGCTGGAATGGAGTGAAGAAATATTTGAATATCTTGCCTATGGATTTCCACAAGACAAGCCATTGAAAAAGGATAAGATGTGATGACTTATTAAGTTTACAACACCTTACCAATTGATAGAGCTAGTCAACCGTATAAGCTAGGCAAAGATCACGTGCTTTGATGGTGTGTTAAGGAAGACGAGTTCTTGACTATTTTGAAAGAAGCTCATAGTGGGATCACTAGTGGACATTTTTTGAGAACGAGTTAATTGCTTGAAAAATCTTGCAAGGGCTATAGTGGGCTAACTATTCTGGTTATGCTATGGAATTCGTAAAAAACACTATGATGAATGCTAACGCTTTAACATTCCTCATGGATGAGAAAAAAATCATTTAGTTCCAATTATTATGAAAAAGCGTTTTGAAAAATGGGGAATAGAATTTGTTAGACCTATTAGCCTAGTTGGTGCGTAATGTAAGCCCGATACATAATTGTTGCCACAAAATATTTCACTAAGCGGGAAGAAGCGAAAGCCACATGAAAGGTGGATGCTCGTACAACTGCCATATTATTATGAGCATGTAATATCAAGGTTTGGGTGTCCACTAGAGCTGGTTTCATAATGAGGGTTCCCATTTTATCAATGAGATCATTTGAACATCTATTGTTTGGATTTTTGGTGGTGCATCAAAAGTCATCACCATACTATTCTCAAGCCAATAGACATGTAGAAAGTACTAATAAAGTCCTTTATGGTATCTTGTGACCAAGACTTTGGAAGCTAGTTGTTATAATGATTGGAAGCATAAGTTAACAGTAGGCCTATAGTAAGGTTGCTACAAGACAAACTCCTTTTTGGCTCACCTATAGGATTGAGAGTGATGCCTATGGAATATTTAGTGTCTAGGTTAAGGATATTAATAAAAGAATGTCTTAGGGAGAACTCTCTAGCTCAGAGGTTGATTGAGTTAGAAAAGGTCGATGAAACTAGAGTGGTTGCTCTTCATGGGGGATGATACTAAGAGAAGCTCAGGCATAGAAATTATGATTTGATCAACAGCTAAAATCTAAAGAGTTGCAAGAAGGAGACTTGGTACTTATGTACGAAGTTGTTTCTTCTAAGAGTAAAAACTAAAATATTGAGGGATAGGGCCATTAAGAGTTATATATCTCACCTTCCAAGGTGCCGCTCACATTGAAACCATTGATGGAGTCGAGATGTAAGACTACATAAATGGTAGTAAACTAAAAGAGTACTATGGACACTTAACCCAAGACGTTTTGGAATAGTTGCATAAAAAGCAATAGGAAAAGTTAAAATAAGAAAGGATCAAGAAAGAGGCACAAGAAGAGGGCTAAGGCAAGGGTAGTCAAAAATAAAACAAAACAAAATGAGCTAACACTACAAATAAACATGGTCACACTAATCAAAGAAGAGAACCCTGAGATAGAGCCTCCTCGTCTCAAAGACTCTCTATGGAGGGAAAAACAACAAATCTCCTTGCAATGATTGACTTGGGAGAGTAAGACACAATGTACTTTCATATGCAACATGGGTGAAGCTGAATAAACCAAAGTTAGAGTCAACATCAACCAAAGTTAAAAGTGTACATATGAAGGAACAATAGGGCCCTTGGGAAGTTTAAAAGTTAATATTTCTCCCAAAAATAACTCCTTAACATGTTAGGTTTTCGTAATGCATATAGGTACCTTGGAAGAGAAAATGCTGCTTGGATGAAGTTGGATTTTAGCTATGGGCTATGAAGTGGATTGGAAGAAAAGGATGATACACTTATTATCAGAGGGATCATATATATATTACCAAGGAAAAAATTAGGTGTGAAATTCATCCTAAAGGCTAATTTTCAAAGGTCTTCCAAAAGTTCTTGGCTATTTTAGGCCCCAAAAAATGGTGAGTTTTTAATCTATTAGATTAGCCTAAGGTAGCATTTTTTGGGTGAATTTCAGAGGAAAAAATTTTAGAGGAAAAAATGCCAAATTTACACTAGAAGTGAGCATATATCATGAAAATTTTCAAACATTTGCCAATGTTTCCTACAAACTCTACCTTCTATCAAAGAAAAATTCACCAACCCATCTCTACTTTGACCATAGGATATGCTCTTTATTTTTTACCCTGTATCATTAGGAAAAATTTGGACTATGAAATGGCCCCTATAAGAAATCCTAATTTTTAGTAATCTTTTGATTAAAAATGCTAATTTTGACCCGATAGTGGGAGACAAAGTAAATGATTCCCCTATTTTTTATAGACTTTTTAGGTCCTACCATCTACATTTTATCCATTCTCTCACTAGCTTTTAGTACTTTTATAGTCTATAGTTTTGGAATATTTTAACCCATTTTGCATCACCATTCCCAATGTTTCACTTTTCGGCCATAAGGGGAGCCCAAAAATTGACTTTTTGAAATTCTCTTTTTTTATGAGTTTTTTCATCAAAAAACTTTCCTTATACATATATAAACCCAAAAAATAAAATTTTTATATCATTTCTTAGTTATAACTACATCATAACAATCTTGTCATATCTTTCTAACTTCTATGATATCTAATGATTGCAAGGCGCATTCTAATATTTTATACCAAAAATAGAATGCAAGTTGCATCACCATGCCCATAAGGGAGGCCCAATTTTTTTTTAACTTTTCATTTTTTTGAGTTTTTTCATAAAAAAAACTTTCCTTATACATATATAAACCCAAAAAGTGATTTTATATCCCAAAATAGAAGGGTATTTTTTGAGGCCACTAAAATAATGACTTTTTGATATTTTTCACGTTTTAGTATATTTTTGTTTAAAAATTTCCTCCCAAATATATATATATATATATTGAAAAGTTTATTTTTTAATATCATTTTCAAATCCTTATCTCATTTAATGTAATTTTTTAATGTCATTTAATGCCACCCCACTCCTTTCATTCTTCTGTCATATCTTCCTAACTGCTCTGCTATCTAATGATTACAAGATGCATTCTAATATTTTATATCCCAAAATAGAAGGACATTTTTTAAGGCCACTAAAATAATGACTTTTTGATACTTTTCACATTTTAGTGTATTTTCATTTAAAAATTTCCTCCCAAATATATATATATATATATTGAAAAGTTTATTTTTTAATATCATTTTCAAATCCTTATCTCATTTAATGTAAATTTTTAATGTCATTTAATGTCACCCCACTCCTTTCATTCTTATCATCTCTCTTAATCATAACTGAAATCTTTATTTTTGGAATATCAAAAATGGCTTTTTTAGAGAGAGATATTCTTAATATATATTTCTCTAGGATCATTCCAAATGTTAGAATATTATTATCTAATATAAATCTCTTTTCTAATCTTCTATTAATCTTATTTTTCTATCATCTTGAATTAGACATGCCTTTAGATGATATTACGAATGGTAGAAAGCGTAAAGTAGACATTCACATTCATAGATGAAGATTATGCACTGGCAAAACGTCCATATGCTAGGTAGCCATTACCTAATTTCAACCATGTCCACACTAAGAAATGAGGGGAAGAAGAATGTTGATCTTTGGGTGGATGGGAATCTCTTCCCCTATGATCCTTTGACCTTGTACAGTCCACCTTTTTCTGATTTGACTAGTTTTGTTCGGTATGTAGGTGATGGGAAAAATGGGCTCTTAGGTTATTGTAGTAAAAGGCTTTCTGTTTTAGTGGTAAAAGAGATAAATTGTCTAGATTACAAAGAAAAATAAGGAGGTTGAAGCACATACCAATTGGTGCACGTGAGTGTAAACGAAAGCTTTCTAATATTCAAAATCTTTGGTGCAAAAGGTAGTGCAAGGAAATGGAGGGTCATGGCAACAAGGTATGTTTCCATGGAATTTTTTATGAGTATTTCTTATGTATGTGTTAATTTAAAAGTTTTTCTCCTGATAGACTTAATGGTGGTTTCATTATGTCCCATGAATTTCTTAGCTGATGCATCTGGTGTGGGAGATACTATGCATGTTTTCAAAGCCTACACGAAGAACAAAGAGATAACATCAATCATCCGACGTGATCCAAATTACAAGAGAGTCGTTGAGGTGGTTTCAAAGAACATTATGCAAGACATCAAGGGGCTTATTAGTGTAAGGGATGTGCAAGATGCATGTGATAAAGCTAGCATCAACAATCGCAAGGGTTACGAGGGAATTTATGGAGTCATCAAAGGAGCTCTTTGTACCCGAGGGATTCGAGGGCACTTTCTTCCTCCTTCCTACAAAGTATCATTAGAAAAAAAGGCAAGAAAT
Organism: Cibotium barometz; assembly: GCF_041138505.1. Classification (NCBI taxonomy): domain Eukaryota; kingdom Viridiplantae; phylum Streptophyta; class Polypodiopsida; order Cyatheales; family Cibotiaceae; genus Cibotium; species Cibotium barometz. Next base: position 44,208,908 of record NC_141065.1, read on the forward strand.
GCAGATGTTAAATCCATCCTCGGTGAGTATATTCATGTAGAAGGAACAATGGTTTTAGATCCTAAGTCCAAGGATAGGCTTGAAGTACAGTACAACACATACAACAACCTCTTTGTGGACCTAAAGAACCTTTAACGACATATGATCCGATTCTATAAGGTTTCACATTAAGGTTGGGTTTGAGCATTTATCATTTGACTTGCAAATTTACCTTATCATCAGTGACATGAATTACATGTGTTGTTTGGCTTGGTTTATGTGATATGTAGAATCGGAGGGAGTCCTATCGCTTATACTGAATTTGGATGAGGCTCAACAACTAGTAAAAGGGAAAAGATTGGAGCGAATGGGAGTCACATATATGAATGAAGCAATGGCATATGCAAAGGACAAGGATAAAATCCCTTCTTTCAGTGTTCAATCTCAGAAGGATAATTGGTGGCTTAGAGCCTTTGAGGTTCCAAAGGAGAACACTGAGGTGTTGAATTGGATGCTTCAATGATGCCCTCAAATTCTAGAAGTCAACAAACAACAGATGAATGGGGAGGAGCTTGAAGTGGATGGTGTGGGCTCCTTTCGTGTGGATTGGCATCTAGGTGGTGATTTGAAGACCATAAAATGCATATGTAATTGTGACAATAGTGCATAATGCCTCCATCTGTGTCCATTGCGCATGAAGTGGTAAATTCTCAAGCCAAAGAGCGAGGATAAGCTCCGATGGGTGGAGGGGATCTTGTCTTCTAATTTAGATGCAACACCCAGTACGGACACAAAGAATCTGGGCACCAATTATTCCTTTCCCAATGAAAAGTATACACTTTTTCACATTGCATGCCGTGATGAGGATTTTTGATAGGTTTCTTAAGCTTCACATTGACTATGCAGCCTCACGCTTCAACCCAAGCAATAAAGCAAGTCGAGGAGCTCCTCAACTCTCTGGGAGTTCATGGCCGGATGTAAAGATTATGAAAGATCTTAAGAAGTCTGGGGCACATCATATTGTTGCTCAACAAGTGTCAATGAACAGTGTAAAGGCGAGGCGATTCTTGCATCCTATGAACGATCGAGGGAGGAGCCTGTGATGGGAGCATTGGAAAGATCTTTGTAAGTGCACCGCAGATCTTGACAAGGATCCAACTCTACAAAACAAGACAAAGAAGGTGTGGGCTTATTTTGACAAGGTTGTGACAACTATGTTAAAGAGCACAACAACTCAAGAAGAACAAAGTGTGTTCAAAATAGATGTGATAGAATTCATCAAACTTGTTAGTGAGAGTTGGGGAGATACCTCCATTACATATTACATGGTAAGATATTCTCATCTTAAATATTGCTTTTCATTAATTACCATTGCAATTGCTTACTAAAATTCCATAAACATTTGTCTTCATAAGTTCTTACTTGGACATTTTTTCATAGCACATTGTATATGCACATGGACTGTATTTTCTATAAAAATATGGGTCTTTGGATATGTTTAGCACCCAACGCATGGAAAAATCACATAACGCAGCTAAAGGAGTGTACTTCAAGAATACTCGACATGATGAAGGGAAGACACGTAGCAATTATCTTGTGGAGATGTATAATTGGTTCTATCGCAACAATCTTGCAAGAAATGTTACTAGGGAAAAGGCTCAAATGTCAGCAATTGCTAAAGCCGCACAACTCAAAATGAAGGAGGCAAACATAGAGCACTAGAATGGAAGTTCAAGATCAGGCCATGTCGCATGGCATGCCACAATGGCAAGACACGGTAGACGTTGTTTTAAACGTGTCTAATTTAGTGGTTTTGTAATTTTTGGCCGGTTTTAGACTATCTGAACACATTATAAATGACTTTATATAAAGGTATAATAGTCTCATTCATTTTCATTTCTATATTTTGACTTCACTTTTTGCCATGGCTTGCACGAAAAACACTGCGCGTAAGCTTCCACCATCACCTCATCCTCCACCGCCACCTCCACCTCCCTCTCCTCCTTATCTGGACACCATAGACCCGGCCACCACCACTGACCCTGATCGAGAGACAGGGAGTGATGTTGACCCTGATGGAGTGCCATGGGCTGATATTCCTATCCCCCCAATACATTCCACAACTGGGGGGGAAGAGCTTGCATCGAGGCATGGGTCCATTGCTAACATGAGAAGAGGTGGGAGCAGCAGAGCAGCAGCAATGGAAGCAGCAGCAATAGAAGCAGTAGCAACTAAAGGAGCTCCATCATCCTCTTGGCGTAAACATGCACGAGATTGGAGTGCTCATGCATGTCCTCCTCGACCACCCGTGCAAGAAACCCTCCTCCTCATACCCCAAGGAGGAAACAACGCAATGGCATGGCAGCTCTAAAGGAGATTCGGAGGTTGCAGAAGAGTGTCAACCTCCTCATCCCGAGAGCTCCTTTTGCACGTCTTATCAAAGAGATACTATATGATTTAGGGGGCCGAGACAAGAGGATGTAAAGCCTTGCCTTGGTTGCAATCCAAGAAGCAGGGGAGGCCTTGTTGGTCACCATGTTTGAAGATTCTAACCTGTGTGTAATCCATGCAAAGCAGGTCACAATCATGTGTAGAGATATGAAGCTATTCGATGTGACCTCTGAATATTTTCCCTTATGATGTACATGATTAGACAATGTAAAAATTCACTTAATATATTCTCTTTTTAGTGCTTCTCAAGTTGTCCATCAAGGCCTTGATTGCATGTGTATCTGTATCAAAAAAATTTAAATGTATTTGATTTGTATATTTCATTTACAAAGGGTAATTTGTGTATTTCACTTGTTAGTATGTATAGTTTGAAGGCTTAAATAAGTAAAAAAAATCCCCAACCTGAACAGGGTGACATTTGGCCGCCAAACAGGAAGCTTGTCTCGGCAAAATACGCCCTGTTCAGGTTGGGGTCTTTCTGCATTTGTAAACCTTCCTCTCTCAACCATATGTTTTAATATTTTTTTGTTTAATATTATTTAGTTGTAAATTTCTTGGTGATAGCAAAACTTGAAATGTATAAGAACTAAGTGATATCAAGCCCAGTGTGAAGGCACCACATCTTTTATGATCTTAATATTACTTTGTAAGGCAGTATATATATTTAATTTTAAGCTCTTAATTTATAATAAGGTCTATATAAATGCTTATACATGACAATTGAAGTCTGAAAAAATGCAAATAGAGCCCTAACCTGAAGAGGGTGACTTTTGTCGCCCAGATAGCAAGCCTGTCTGGGCAAAAGTCACCCTGTTCTTTTAAGTTGGAGCTATTTTTGTATTTGGTGGCCTCTAATTGTCATGTACAAACATTTATATGTATTCATATTCACATATACATAGGACTTACTATATCAATTAAAGCTGAGTATTGGCTAAATTAAATAAAACTATATTCATGTAAGAACTACACTCATGTAAGAACTCTCTCTTTCCATGTGTAAGAACTCTCTCTTTCCATATGTAAGAACTCTATCATCATATAAAAGAGTTTCTTTTATATGATCTTAATATTACTTTTTTATAAGGCACTATATATCTTTAATTTTCAACACCTTATTTATAAAAAATCTTACGTGAATGCTTATACATGACAACTGAAGGCTAAAAAACACAAAAAGAGCCCCAAGCTGAACAGGGCAACTTTTGTCCAGACAGCAAGCCTGTCTGGGCAAAAGTCACCCTATTCAGGTTGGGGCTATTTTTATATTTGGTGGCCTCCAATTGTTATGTACAAGCATTTACATGTAGTCACATTCACATACACATAGGCCTTGCTATCAATTGTCATGTCAAGCATTTACAAGTAGTCACATTCACATACACATAGGCCTTGCTACTACTATCAATTAGAGCTGGGGTGTTGGCTAGATCAGACAGAACTACACACTCATTGTGGTCAGAGAGGACAGGGGGGACATCATGGGAAGTTGGCCCAAATTAATCATTATTGATACCATAAACTAAACATGCATGCAATCTAACATTATCCACAATGGCTCTCTCTCTCTCTCTCTCTCTCATATCATGAAAACTTACATTATTCAAACTTTATATAGAAATTATGTATAAAAAAACCCACTTGTATTGGTAAAAAGGATTTACATTGATTGTCGAACACAGTATCTATGATAAATTTCAAGCTAACTCATAATGTTCTTGAGACGCCTAGCTACAGTCTTGCACCTCTTCTTGCTAAGTGGAAGGGTCCCTGACAATATGGCATTAACGACACAATATGGGTCCTTCTCACCACCAATACTCTCTGCAAATGTAGTGTGTACAAGAGCTTTAGAAGAGTAACCCCCTTGGAAGGTAGCATACACTGCAGCCTTGTTGAGATGAGCACTATCTTGTCAGCGTTTCTTGGAATCGTTGACAAGCATAGGACCTTGCTAAGTACTTTGAGGGTTAACATGTAGAAGCTTGCCATGGGGCTAAATGCATTGTGCACCATAACATGGTGTTGAGATGAGCACTATCTTGTCAGTGTTTTTTGGAATCGTTGACAAGCATAGGACCTTGGTAAGTACTTTGAGGGCTAACATGTAGAAGCTTGCCATGGGGCGGAATGCATTGTGCACCATAACAAGGTGTTGAGGTGCAATACGACCCATGTAATGGGCCAACACAGCATCTCTTCCAAAACCCTCGCATGTGCCACCTTTACGTTGAGCCCAAGCATCTACAAAGACTATATGTTGCACACAAGAAAGAGGATTAGTGGAATTCTAGTAGTATTATCAATTATATTTATTAGATTCATACATAATTTATCTTACCTTGTGTTTGAAATCAGAGCTAACCACCTCAGGCTTGCAAATGTCAATGGAGGACTTGTGTTCCGACACTATTGTAGCATCCTTAGACTTTCTGGTCTCAGCGGCAATTGTTCCTGAGCTTTTCTAAACTCCTGCTTAGTCACAAGGCTTTGATAAGCCTCTACAATTGCTGATTTCAAAGAGCTAGAAGCCTCATGCTCATCAATGAGAGGGGTTCCTAAATGATTGCTCAGGGCACAAGGATACTATGAAGGTAACAAGAGGATTTGGGTGCCTAACAACGCGCATCAATGTAGCAAATCCATCCATGCAAGTGTTGGATTTCATGGTTGAGAGCTCAAATGAGAGAAGAAGGCATGTAAATCATGGAGGATCTAGCATGAGCAAAGACATGATTATGGGCATGCTTAATGATGAGTAAATGAGTGATCAAGGAGACTAATTACACACTAATAGAAAATGAGTTTCATTTTAGGAGAATCAAGAGTGTATATTCATTCAAATGAGATTAAAATAAGATGCCTAATATATAGGCTAATACAAACCAAAAGAGCCAAATTTAACTCTTTACTTAGCTCTCAAATTCTCTCCCAAAATCTCTCCACTCCATGATTCACTCCCAGATTCTCTCCCGATGATTCTCTCTCCCAGATTCTAGCTCCATGATTCGAATATTCCCTGATTTATGGTGGGTTGATTGGCATCTAGCACCCACTAGCACATTATGGACCAACCCTTGTATGTTGTAGTAGTTGAGTACTAACCCATATAGTGTGTACTCTTATCTTTATGTTACATTGGTTGAGTAGAGAAGAAGAAGATAGAAGAAAATTCAGCTATCCATCTCTCTTGTGTCTTGCTCTCTCTTGTGTGTGTGTGTTTGCTTGCTAGTGTTTGAAGCTCTCCCTCTCCCCCACATTCTCTTTATGGTATCAGAGCCTGGTTTGAAATCTGGTTATTGCAGTGCAGCAGTGCATTTGGGAAGTACAGAAGGGTTTGCACCTGTATTGTTGATACTGGGTGTATGTACATGTACTCTGGTCACATTACAGGAGATACTGTTGTATTACAGGTTGCATACAAAAGTTGTCTATTTGCACAGGTTATTTGATTGCTATAGGAAAACTTGTCTGACAGAATTAATCAGTTGTTAATGAGAAGCTGGATAAGAATAACTTCCATGCCTGGAAGTTTAGAATGACCAATTTCCTAATGGGTAAAGGATTCTGGGAGTATGTAGAAGGAGACAATGAGGAGCCTCCAGAGTTATCTGAGGAGAATGCCACTCCTGTAGATATAAAAGCATTCAAGGGTTGGAATCAGGGTGCAAGAAAAGTCATGTACTGGCTTTCAATTAGTGTCACAGACACTATGATAGGACACATATAGGATGCAAACACTCCAGCAGTTGCATGACAGAATTTTGTTCAGATGTTCCAGACTAACACAAAGGCAAGGAAGTTGCAGTTAAAGCAAGAGTTGCATACTATGGAAAAGAAAAGCATGTCTATCAATGATATGCCTTAAAGATCAAGGGAATTGTTGAAACCCTTGGGTCTATCGATGTATCAGTGGAGGATGATGATTTGGTGTGAGTGTCTGTCTCTAAATGGGCTTGGCAAAGAGTACAAGCCATTAGAGACCTCCATTGTAGTTAGGGAGAGTATTCCCAACTTTCAGGACTTGATATCTATGTTGATCATAGAAGAAAAGGCTTTAGGTGAGGATTCTTCTTCACAAAGCAAAACACATCAGAATAGGCTTTCTACTCTAATTTTGGTAGAGGCAGAGGTAGAGGCCATGGTCGAGGCCAAGATGGTGGCCGACAAGGAAATCATAATTCTAGACAACAATAGTCCATAGCAGTAATCATATACAGGTGGAAGAGGCCAGTCTAGAGGCAGGGGGGAGCCAGAGAGACTGAGAGGTGGTTGGAAAATAAATCAAAATGCAAATAACATAGAGTGCTATTACTATGGAAAACCAGGACACATGGCAAAGGATTGCTACAAAAAGCAGAATGACATTAAAAGTGGGAAGTTGCAGCAAGGCAATTATGCATCATCTAGAAAACATGGAGGTGATGAGAGAAGTGAGCAGTTGTTTGTGATGCAGCACATGCTTAGTTCCATAACAGGAGATGTGTCAAGATCTCAAGATATATGGTATGTGGATTCTGGTGCCTCTAACCACATGACCAATCATACTAAGTGGTTTAGAGATATGCAGAAAATAGAAAAACTAGGTTATGTAGAAACAGGTCATGATACTGCGCATCCCATTGCGCATGATGGTAAAGTGCCATTGTTTATGCAGAATAGCAAAATGAAGTACTTGGCAGATGTACTTCATGTTCCGAATATTATAAAGAACCTAGTTTTTGTTGGACAGATGGTTGAGCAAGGTCTACAAGTGAGGTTTAATCCTCAAGGACGTTTTGTGGAAGACTTCAAAAATAAGTGTCGCTTGGTTACAAAGGGTAACATAAATGGTAGGATGTTTACTTTGGATGTGAACATGCGTGAGATAAAGGCAACCATGTTTGCTCACGGAACATATGTAATTGCAGATATTGACATATGGCACAAGCGCATTGGTCATGTGAATGTACAATGACTGAAGTCTATGCAGGCCCAAAATATTGTTGCAAGTTTGCCAAAGTTTAAGGTTGATGGCATGCATTGGATGCAAATGCAATATGGGAGTTAGTGCCTTTGCCTAATGAAAAGAAGGCAATTGGATGTAAGTGGGTGTATAAATTCAAGCACAATGTTGATGGTTCAGTGAATAGGTACAAGGCAAGATTGGTTTCCAAGGGCTATGCGTAGACTTATGGCATAGACTATGAGGAGACATTCAGTCTGGTTGTAAGACTGGCGATCGTGAGAGCTGTCATTTTAGTATGACTACAATGAAGGGTTGGTATTTACATTAAATAGATGTAAAGAATGCTTTCTTGCATGGTGATTTGCAAGAAGAAGTGTACATGATGCAGCCACCAGGTTATGAGAGTGATGCACATCTAGATTTTATGTGCAGGTTACGCAAAGCCTTGTATGGCTTGAAGCAGCAGGCACCCAGAGCATGGTCAAACAAGATTGGGGAGTATCTTGTTACCATTGGATTTCAGATATCCAATGCAAAATTTTCACTATATATGAAAAAGATAGATAGAGGGATCATGCTATTAGTCATCTATGTAGATGACTTGATTATCATTGGTGATAGTGATGCAGACATACATGATGTCAGGATGCTTGATTAGGTTGGTAGTATTGCAGAACAAGAGATCTACCAATGGTTTTATGTTCTCATTTGGGAGTGTTGCTATGAGTGTGAGAAGTAAGAAGCAACCAACAGTTGCCTTGTCGAGAATAGAGGCAGAGTATAGGGGTGCTTCTATGGCAGCTTGTGAGGTAGCTTGGTTTCAGAAGCTACTTGGTGACATGGGAGAGCCCATGGATAGGGAAGTTGTCATATATTGTGACAACATGAGTAGCATATATTGTGACAACATGAGTAGCATATAGTTGGCCATTAACCCAGTATATCATG
>NC_141065.1:44219733-44359733 GCF_041138505.1 Cibotium barometz
TAGGATTTAGATTCCCCCAATATGTTATTCTTTGTTCCCACCATCGAAACCATCTCTCCCAAGGGTTCATTCTCCTTTGCAACATTTCCATCCCTCCACCATCTCCTAATTCTTTTTGCTTGTTGTGATGCCATATCAATAGAAGGTGATTTTTGCCACACCTCACACATATCAAGATGCAATTACAATACTTCCTTTCTAACAAGTCTCTTAGTGTGTTTTTGCAATCTTTGAACCCAGTGGAAAAGACAAGATTTTTCTCTTCCAACCAATACATTATCAAGTCCTCCATTAAACACCATTCTTATTGCTATCGCGAGGTTTAACCTACCTCATCTGCCCCATAAAGCCTGTAAAGTCTGCTAGTGGATAACCCTGTTGTCTCATCACATTGTTTAGACTATTCCCAAAAAGGATTTGACTATCAACATCTTCCTCTTTTGTCTCGCAAATAGAAATAACCATCAATCCTTTGAAATTAAAATAACAATGACACTTACACATATTACAAATTGGAAAAAGAGCATGCTTATTGATATGCTCCTTCTCTTCTCCTTTATTTTCTTCTCCTTCTTCCCCTTCCTCCTCTCCTTTCTTTTCTTCTCCTTCCCCCTTCTTCTTCACCTACCCCTCCGTCTTGGCCGTCTCTCCGGTGTCGCCCGTGTGCTACCTCCTCCTTCGGTGTCACCCGTGCCCAGCTTGCCCATCGCCCGCATCTGCCCTCCAGTCCAGCTTGCACATCGTGTTCCACCCCTCAAGGTAACTACAAAAAAAAACTTTTAATGCCCAGTGTAGACCATAGCCATGGGCCAATGGCCATGGCAAGAGCACACAAACGTCTGCGCATGCGCGGATGGTCTAGGTGCTCTTGCCATGGCCATTGGCCCCATGGTCTATGGCCACAATGGCCATGGCTAAAGCATGCATGCCATCTGCAGGGCACCTGGATGGTCTATGTGCTCTAGCCATGGCCATTGTGGCCTTAGACCATGGCCCATGGCATGCACGTTTTTTAGTTTTATTTTTTTTGTAGAATGTTTTCGGTTTTTTTAGTGAACATTTTTGGTTTTTATTGGTTTTTATTGGAGACAAACAAAAAATAGATCTATATTTTATTATATATTTGTTCTATATGGATAAAAACATAGGTTTTTTTAGTGAATGTTCTTTGTTTCTATTAATTTTTTTGGGTTCTTTTTTATTTTTTCACACACACATATAAATAAAATATTTGATTTATTTCTCTCTCTCTCTCACACAGTTTACACAATATCTTTTTATTTTTGGTATAACTTATATATATAAGCATACTTATATACATATAATTATACTACAAGCATAAACACACAAGCATGAAAGAGGCACAATGCTAGAATGCTCTCACTCCTCACTCTCTCACAAGTATAAGGGAAGAGCTCTTAATAGCACAAAGGGGATTGTGTTCTTTTTAGGCCTTAATATCTAATGTATAACCTTTATAGTGCGTTTACATGACACTTATTAATGTCCTCAATTGAGGATCATGTTGTTAATCTGAATGGGATTAACAACATGACACTTATTAATGTCTTCAATTAAGGATCATGTTGTTAATTCGAATGGGATTTACATTCCCCCCTTCCTAATGTAGGTTTTGTCCTCAGAACCTGTTACCGAGGTTGGAAGACCTGGTCACCGAATTCATGTCGGTAGATGTTGCGTCTTGACTGGAGTTTTCAGAGTGTTCGACGGAATGCTGAGTGGGAATTCCAGAAGCTGTTGTCGATAATTTCTTCAAATGTAAGATGCATTAAGCTTGAAGACATCTTAAGAAGCAGTGGTAGTACAGTAGCATCCCTCTATTTGAAGGCCCTTTGTTCATGTCAAACTATAGATGCTGCACTTCAAAGCCATCATAAGGTTCTTTAGGTTGATCTCTATGAGTACCACCAATAACTTCATGAACCTAACACTGGCCACAATTGCAGGGTTAGGTTTTCTACGCCAAGCCTTGATCCAAGTTAGCAGTTGTTGTCTTTGTTCTTGAATATTCCCAAATGTTGTTAGATTGAATATAGAAAAGTTGTAGCAGACATGAGAATCCCTGCTTTTAGCATCCTTGAACTCCAGCGGCATCGACCTTCTCTTGATAGGCATGTATAGTGGATCCACGTGCAGTTCTGGTGGTGCACTCATGTAAACTTTGCTGTATTCTGGCATTGTAAAATTCTTGTCTCCATGTAGGTTGGACTCCAAAATTCTGGCAATTGTGGCGCTTCTTCATTTGCGTGAATGGTGGTGTATCCACCTCTCGTGTGCACAGGATGTCGCTTCCTCCATCTTCTGTAATAATAGCCGATCATGAATGTGACCAAGCGAATTTCCAGTAAGTCAGAGAGATGAGGGTCTGCTAGCTTTGTGTGTTTTGTGACATTGGCCCACAGTGTTCCTTCTCCTGCCACCCAACAAAAGGAATTCTTCTAATTCTGGACGGGTGGCACAAAGAGGATATGGTACATAGTGTTGCCTTGTGGGTGTGACTACCGAATAAGCTTCTAGTAGAATCGGGCGGGTGGGATCGGAAGGATTAATCTGCATCAGCACTTTGAACATGAGTGTCGGATGTAAAAGTGGATTGCCTTGTTGGATAAACTCCTCATATTCGGCACAGCTGTCAAGGACTCCAAACATTTTGTTCAGTATAAGGCACAACATTATCAAGTGGAGGCAGATTACGTACCTCTTGAGGTTGCCGTTGTGGAGATGGGATATGTGCCAATATCCCATATTCGGTAGCTGTCAAGGATAAACTCATCATATTCGGCAGCTGTCAAGGACTCCAAAACATTTTGTTCAGTATAAGGCACAACATTATAAAGTGGAGGCAGATTACGTACCTCTTGAAATTGCCGTTGTGGAGATGGGATATGTGCCAATATCTCCTTGGGAATGAGAGTGTTAGTAGGAAAATCTAATTTTGATGAAGAGAAGGAAGAGTAGATACATTCAGCTTGGGAAGAGTTAGTAGGTGGCGCACTAGGATAAGGATTAAGCAGCCTACTGATGAGACGATATTAGAATATACAGGGTAAGTGTTTTTGAAAAATGAAGATGGACCTTCATCTTCTGTAAGATTCCTCCTCAGCCTAAATAATGAATAAGCTTTTACCTCAATCCCCTGTAATCATTTCCTATTTCTGAATATTAAAAAAAATATTATTTTTTCTTGTTTTTATCTAGAGAGAAGAAAAATTCTAGTGAGAGGTAATTCAATATCGAGATAATTTTGGATATACAAATTCTCCTAATATCAAAAATATATTTCCCTGAAATAAAAGTTCAAAATAAATTCTCCAAGGTGCATTAGGAATCCATTGAAAATGATATAAGAAGGAACCTTAGCCTAAGGGTCAAGATTTTTAGAAATTTCTGAATTATGGTCCAATTAAGGTTCCAATGAGCCAATAGGATTAATCCAAGTGTTGAGATTAGCTAAATCCAATGAATAAAAGAAAATACCCACAACAGTGGAGCTAAACTGGTCTAGATGTTGTCCAAATTCAGCCAAACTAAAGCTGAAAAATTATAGAACTTAGTTGGACTCAGTTAGTGGCCTCCCTCACCTATAAATAGACCCTCATTCTTTTGTATTCTCATCTGTGAGCTATATGCCAGTATTACATTAAAATAATCATATTTTCTATTATCCCTTAAAAATCCTATACTTTTGGAGAGATTGGAGCTTCTCTCTCTCTTCAACAACTCTTGGAGCTTTCTTCTCAGCTTACTAAACCAAATGATTGGTTGGGGGCTTCACTTCTAGATAAAGTAGCAAGCCAAACCTTGAGGTAAGAAGGAATTTTATGGTTTTTGTTAATATTCTCAAATTCAAGCTTGAGAAGTTTCTAATTAGTTGTTTTTAATGCAAATCAAGCTTTCCCTAAGAGTTTTAATGATTAATCACAAAAAAAGTTAATCTTTATGCTTATTTAGAATGCTTTTTATGTATATCTCTCTCTCCCAAAAGAATAGTCATTCCTATGACTAATTCTTTAGAAAAAGTATGCTTCTCATTGATAAATTCTTAATTCAAAACCAAACTCTAAGCTTGTAGAGCTAGAGGATAAGAAAATGGTATTTTTATGCTTTTATGATAACAAAATAATGGTAAATTCTTTTAAATTATTTATAAGTAGTTAAAAAACTACTTTAAGTGATTCTAAATGTGAGAGAGATAATCGTATCATTTTGAGAAAAGAGGAATAATAGAAATAGCATAATCTAGTAGAAACAATCATAACTAAGTTTATGATTATGATTAAATTTATGATTTAATTTCATAATTTAGATTTAAGTTTAAGAATAGATCTTATATCATAATTGTATTATAATGTCTTATTCTTTTTTAGAAAAAATAAAAATTATAATAGTAGCGAAGCTATGGTAAATTTTTTAGAAAATAATGCATATCTTATTTTTATGCATAATGATAAAAGAGGACTTCCTACCATATTCTAGGATTGGACATCCTATGCTAAAAGAATAATTTTCATCATATTCATGGGGAAAAGTTTTTTAGTGTTTATGCATAAATAATTAATTAAAGAAAAGAGGAATTTTTGGTATTTTTATTTTTATGCAAAAAGAGGAATTCCCATGATAATGGATATTCATGTAATTAAATGGAAAAAGAGAAATTTTGGTATATTAAAATAATGGATATTTTTATTTTAGATAAATTTGTTTTATGCATGAGAAATTTCAAATGATAAAAGAGGAATTTCCATGACATTTGGAATTCAATCATTTAAATGGTAAAAGTGGAATTCTTGGCATAATTAAAATAATGGATATTTTTATTTTAATTAAAGAAATGAGAAATGTAAGATAAATTTATTTTATGATAAAAGAGAAATTCCCATGACATTTGGAATTCAGTCATTTAAATGAAAAAAGAGAAATTTTAAGCATATTCAAAAAAATGGATATTTGTATTTAATTAAAAGAAGAATGTTTATGGTATTTTTGTAGAGAAAGGTTTAAATTAAATTTTGGTGTGACAAAAGAGAAATTTTCACCATAATTCCACCTAGAGAATCAGGGTTGATAAATTAAATTGGTATAAAGAATATCCTTAGATATTTAATGTGGATAAATCATCAAATTGATATTTACCCAAAATTAAATTAAATAGAAGAAGAGTATTTTCATAAAAAACTGATATTAAAAAAAACCATTTCTTAATCTATTATGGTTAAGAAGGAATAAAATTCATAAAGTTGAAATTTTCTTACGATTAGAACTTCAGTAGATGTTTATCTAAAGATAATCCTTGGAATCAAAGTTAGAAATCAATTAATTTTTGTTAGACCTTGACTGTGAGAGGGATGACCCCAATAAACTAATTGTCCATCTCTCGATTTGAATCAAGTAAAAACTTCGTGACCAATTCTAGTTCTTAATACAAAGAATAGACTACCGTTGAATTAACCTAGTTTTCCCTTCACCAAAATCACCAAGAATGTAGTTGGACATTCAGTCAAAGGATGGGTAGATTACCCTGATGAGAGATCAATGGTTCTCATTAAGAAAATATGGATTAACTATAAAGGGTTTTGTGGAACCAATCTCAAACCGGAAATTTTACTTGCATATAGAACCTCTGTTTTCTTTTAAAGGGTTGTTTTACACTAGAATGCTGAAGGAAGTATTTGGTATGTGTTTAACTAAGAAGAGGCTTGTTGTTGCATAACAGCAGCTGGCGGGGAGTCGTCGAGGGACGTCGCTTGTGGCAAAGCCTGCCGAGGTCTTGACTAGCCTCGATAGTATGGTTAAAATGGTGTGCTTTCGGTATGATGGGCGAGGATCGACGAAGCGATCCCTGAGTGAAGTGCCAGGACACCTAAGTAGGATCCTAGAGGGTTTTGACAAGGTGATGCATGGGCTCGCGGTTGCTAGGACACTCATGCGTACATTGAGGAAGATTCGGATAAATTGAGAAGAATGACTTTTGTGAACTGAATTTTGATATTGGATCTCATTGGGGTTGACCAGCTGGTCTTCAACCGGAGAGTCCGGATGATATATTTTGTAAAACAATGGACTCAATATTTTGGAGGATTATGATCAGTAATACTATGATTCTCATTGAAAGATTGTTTTAAAGATAGCCGAATCTGTTATAATGGCAATTTCATATTGGGTGTGTAAGTGGTATGCCTACTTTAAATTTTACTTGAAGCGCCAGCTAGGGGGCATGGGAACTCTTTTACTCGGTATGCGGGCAAAATATAACCAAATTTTTATAAAGAAATCCTACCAATACAGTGGTTAGGTGGTTAGCTAACCCATGAGCCATGGGCCGGTGGGGTAGGCTAGATCGGGGGATTCCTGCGATACAAATAAGTTACGATTAGTTACATTAGTTAGATTAAGTCCTAGGAAGACCCTTGTTCTGTGGGAGGGAATTAGCGGTTGTGCCTCGTTAAAGGAGGAAAAAAAAGGTGATTCTATGGACTAAGTGCAAGTCTCTTCTTTGATCTGACCATGTGACTTTCGGGTTCCGTCGGATCAGTTAGGATAGTTAGGACTTTGACTCGTTAGATCAATTCTCCTATTTGATGATTTTCCTGGTGGAATCGCTCGTACCTTCCGAGCGAGGGAAGTTTTTTCGGGTTTGGTTTTCGGAGGAACCGCCGGGCTAGTCTCTTGTCCAGATATCTGTTGGGCGAGGCCCTAAGTGTGGATCCCTACCCCACACAAGAGGCTGACGTTGCTTCCGTCTCACCGGCGGCCTTGGAGGGGGCATTGTGCGGAGGGGGGCGGGGTCTCACAGCTGGTATCAGAGCTTTGTTGAAAGCTTATAAGGACAAATAAATTCTTATCAGAAATTTATAATAAAAACTCAGAAAGAGCATTTACGTATTGTATTTTCAATCCTTAAGCTTCATTAATGAAGATTTTTAATCAAATATTTTTGTTTTATAGATGGAAGTTCCACACTTATCTCGTGTCCCGAACTCACCCAATCACAAGATATGACTGCTTTTGCCTTCGAGCATCTCATCTCTTTTGCTCTACAACTCGAACGAGCCGAGCGAGACTCACAAGCCATTTCGAGGATTTATATTTCCCTGACCCAGTGGGTGGAGAGATGGCAGAACAAGTGGTTTGCAGGGCAATATGTCCACGCCTCCCAGCGTGCGATGCTGAGGCAAAATATCTCATTGGCCATGATTCTGATGAGGCTAAAAGTGATACATGGTGTTATTTTATATCACCGTATGCTTTGAGATTTTAGACTTTCCTACCATATCTACAGAATTCTTAGTCGCTTTATTTCTAAGGAGAACATAGTAGCTCCCTTGGCAGTAAGGGAACATTTGTATGGGGGCATGTCTATAGCCTAGTATCGCCGTCTTATGCGTCTCTCGAGGAGATTTTGATTTTTTGGAGCCAAGATGCTCTATGTACATATTGCAACCTTTATATAAATAAAGAAATGTTTTGTGGAAAAAAATTTCCTGTTATATAAGTGATTGTTTATTATATGATGAATTGATGAAGAAAAATTTGTTACTCGGACATATGTCATAGATCTCCAATACGATCGTTTACATTGTTTAAGAAAATATTTTCCGAACCTCTTAATTCTTAGGATCTCGTGGACAAAATCAAAATAGAAATTTAATGATGTATTAATTTTGGCAGAATCATGAGGCGAGGGAACCATGGCCGTCAGCCAGATCCTCTCACTGATGAAGAAGAGCTTGACCCCGACGTTTGCAAGGCTCTTCACAGAAGACCATTCAAAGGTGAAGAGGAGAACTTGGGCGAGGCTGTGGAGAAGTGGGTTGAAGCCATGGAGGAATATTTTGATGTCACTGGATACAAGGAGAGGACAAAATGGCTCTCGCTAGGCTAAAAATTGTGGAAATAGCCAAGGTAGCATGGGGTGGTTGCAAGATCAGGTTACCCAGTTTTGTCCACTCAGGCACCCTGTAAACAGTAAAAAAACAGGCATTTGTTTACCTTTGGTGGCTAATCTCTCCCAGTAAATGAAGGAATTTTGTTTCAAGTTCTTTTGTTGAAACATCATATTCAAAGTTGAGAATATAGTTGCATAATTTGATTAAGCATTAGATAGTCAAAAGTCCTCATTTTTTTAGGTACAAAGTCAATGTATACACCCTGTCCCAAAGTTAAACTGATTCCATAAAATGCTAATATCTTTTACATATAAACTCATATGAGATTCCCACTTTGTACCTTAGATCTTCACATAATATGGAGCTTAACTTGATTTTTTGAGAAAATTTTAAGATATTTTTATATTTTCTTTAAATATTTCAAGGTCTTTAAAGTGTGATAATATACGGCACTTTTTGTACCCACAATAGCTACCACTTAAAATCCTCAATCTTGTAGATCAAAAGAGTAGGTAGATATTGAGACATTAGTAGAATGTGGTGGTTAGTAAAAATTACAAATCCAATGGTTGGATTTTTAATGATCTCTTTTTCAAAATTCCTCCAGACTATCAGAAGGCCTGTAAATATTAATAATCTAATTGGTAAAATTACATTTTTGATGTGAATCATCTAAAACCTATAGGGAGTAATGTACTTGTAATGGTGCATCTATGGAAAAATAAATTAGATCACTCTAGGTATGGAAAGATCATTTGTTTATCATTTAATCATATTTTTGATTAATTTTGATTAATTAGACTAATTTATATTAATTTAAGTTATATTGGGTTAATTTAAGGGCAAGCTTATTTTTTATTATTTGCTTGATCTCATTTTAAGTACCTTGCCCCCCAAAATTTTCTCTCCAAGCATTGTCCCAGTCCAGCATAAACTGGACAAAACTGGACACCCTGATCTTGCAACAACCCCATGGAGAAACCATTGCGACACTAGCCATCTAGATAGGAATACCCAGTCCTAGAATGATCTTAAAGCCTATCTAAGAAAGAGAATTTGTCCTCCCGGATTTTTAGAAACCAAGATGAATGAATTTTTAGAGCTAAACCAGGGGAGCAAAACCATTGAAGAATATCACCAGGCATTTTCTCTTCTCCTCAAGTATTCACCACTGCTAGACAAAGAGCAACTTATGGCCAGGTTCATTCAGGAAATGAACAAACTTTTAGACACCCTTGTTAAGAATGCCAAACTAATTTCCATGGCAGAAGCTATAAGAATGGCAAAGGACTCACCCAAAGTCTTCACCGTTAAAGTCCCGCCAAAGCCAACTCCCTCATCCTTCAAGAGATTCTAGACACAGGGAAGTTCTTCCAACCTTCTGCCTCCAAAGAGACACTAAGGTCCCAACCAAAATCTGGAGTTAGGAAGTTTCAGGAATGAAGGAAGACCTTTCCCTTGAAGCTCTTTCTCAGGAACTTTGGCTCTTTCAAGAATACAAAGGGAAGAGCTTCGAAGTGAGAACAGGTGCTTTGGATGTCATGGGTTTGGGCACCAGCTCAAGGATTGCCCATCTCCTTCTGTGGGTCAAGGAAGCCAAGGTCCCATAGTTCAGAGACAGACTCCTTAGTATTAGTCCAATCAGGGTCCCCCGTCCCAAAATCAGGGCAAAAAGTGCCAGCTTAGCTTGTAGCCTCCATGCAAAGTAGTCTCCGAACTCCCTTCTAGAATTGGGGAAACCAAAGAGAGAAGTCCACCTCAGACTATAGCAACTAGAGCCGTTCTATAGCTGAGGAAGTGGAGGAAGAAAAAGGACAGATCTATGCCACAATAGAGCATCAGGGTCAATTTTCAGTCCTCCAGAGTCTAGCAGAGTACCAGGGTAAGCAATTCAAGCTTTTGATTGATTCAGGTAGTACTCATTCTTTTATTTCCCCAGGATGTTTGTGTAAGCTAGCCCTAAATCAAAAATCAAGGAAACCTATGCAATTGGCTAGTGGAAAGATTCTTTTTACACACCTTGAGACAGACCTTATTCAGTTTAGTATTGATGGGAATATAACAAAGTGCCAGTTCAGAGTCCTATCGTTGGGAGTTTATGATGGAATCCTTGGAATGTATTGGCTCCATAAGAATCAGGCTGACATTCACTGTCACAAATGGAACCATCTCTTTCCTTGAACTTCACTATCACAATGGAACCATCTCTTTCCTTGAACTTCACTGTCACAATGGAACCATCTCTTTCCTTGAACTTCACGGGAATAAAGTTTAAGGAACTGGAATTTTCGGATCCCCAGTGTGCTGCAGTTAGTCAAGGCTTCTAAATTGTTAAAAGAGCTCAGAAAGAGGCAAGCTGTTATGTCATTAAGATGAATCCGGTAGACATAAAATGCAAGGCTAAAGAACCAAAGTGGTTAAATGAGTATGCAGATATGTTCCCTGAAGAGCTGTGACTGAGATGCCTCTGTCTCGCGAAGTAGATCTTGAGATTGAGTTTACCCCGGAGCTCAGCTAGTAGCCCAACGTGCAAGAGCAGGGATTCGTCAGACCTAGTGTCTCACCTTGGGTTGCGCCCGTTCTCTTTCAAAATAAGAAAGATGGAATGTTAAGACTCTGTATTGACTACCTGTATTGTGACTACAGAGTATTGAATCAATTAACAATTAAAAATAAGTATCCTATCCCTAGGATTGATGAACTTCTGGATTGGTTAAGTGGGACCCAAATATTCACAACAAAGATAGATCTCAAATCCGGGTACTACTAGATCAGAATCAAGGAACATGACATCCTAAAGATAGCATTCAATACTCGCTATGGGCATTATGAGTTCACAGTCATGCCGTTTGGATTGACTAATTCCCTGGCGACGTTTAATCGTCTTATGTAGGATATTCTCAAAGGAATACTTGCATGATTTTGTTCTTGTCTTCTTTGATGATATCTTGGTATACTCAAAGAATGCTGCAGATTATGAAGATCATGTGCGCAAGGTCCTGGAAATCCTAAGGAAACACCAACTCTTTGTAAAAAAGAGCAAGTGTTCTTTCTCTGTTGACCAGGTGGAATACTTAGGATTCATAGTGTAAAAGGATGGGATTTCTCTTGTGACCCCACAAAGATCCAAGTAGTCGTAGATTGGCCGGAACCCAAGACGGTAAAGGAAGTCAGAGGATTCCTAGGATTAACCGGATGGTATAGAATCTTTATACCTAGGTATGCTTAGATAGCATCCCCTTTAACTAAACTCCTCAAAAAGAGTACCCTTTTTTAATGGACTGCAATGTGTCAGAGTGCCTTTGATAAACTGAAGACAGCCTTAGTAACCAACCCTGTCCTTAAATTACCAGATTTTACCAAACCCTTTGAGGTAGTTACTGATGCCAGTGGGTTTGCCTTAGGCGGTGCTCTTATGCAGGAAGGTCATGTAGTGGTCTATGAATCCAGAAAACTCAGAACACGAGAGAAATTATGCCGTCCATGACTTGGAGTTACCGTTCAGTAGTTTATGCTCTGAAGTTGTGGAGACATTATCTTTTGGGAAACAGAGGTTCACCTTGATGAGACAGATCATCAAAGTCTGAAGTGGATCTTCACCCAAAGGGATCTCAACATGCGTCAAAGGAGATGGATGCAGACCTTGCAGGAATTTGATTTTGAAATTAAGTATCAGTCAGGGAAAAAAAATGTGGTGGCAGATGCGCTCAGCAGAAAAGCCTCCTTGCTTGCAATCACAGTGGTGTCAAATCCATTGATCTCAGTGAAGCAAGGGAGAAAATCATGCAGGACAAATTCTTTGCCTCCTATTGCTACCCTTTTGAGATCAGGAAAGCAAGACTCCTCAAGAAATGAGTCGAGTTCTTGGGTACAAATTGCATGAAGGATGCATGTAATATAATAATCGATTATGCATTCCCAATGATGAGGGAATAAAGGGAAGAATTCTAAGAGAAGCCCATGATAGCTTGATAGCTGGACATCCAGGGTTTATAACAACCTATATGTCTGTGTGATGAAGAAAAGCTTCTTCTAGCCAGGACTCAAAAAGGATGTACTTGATCATGTGCGACAATGCTTAATGTGTCAGAGAATCAAGGCAGAGAGACTCAAGATGCCAGGGAAATTGTAGCCTCTAGACATTCCACAGATGAAGTGGGAATGTATCAGCATGGACTTTGTCACTAGTATATTACCTTCAATGCAATTAGATTACAACTCCATTTTTGTGGTACTTGACAGGCTAACCAAAGTTGCCCATCTGATTCCAGTGAAAGAAACATACACTGCAGTGGATGTTGCCAGAGTTTTTCTTAAAGAGATATTAGATTGCATGGCTGACCTAGGAGGATAGTAAGTGACAGAGATCCCAAATTCACATCAAAATTTTGGACTGCATTCTTTGAAGCAGTAGGAACTTTCTTGGATCTCAGTACAACCTATCACCCCAAAACAGATGGCGAGATTGAAAGAGTGAACCAGGTAATAGAAGATATTCTTCGGTCATGCTGCGGGCGGCGACAGGGAACCCAAGAAGTGGTCAAGCCATTTGCATCTGGTTGAATTTGCTTACAATGCTTCTTATCATCAAAGCATTGGGATGAGCCCTTTCAAAGCTTTGTATAGAAAAGATTGCCTTACACCATGGACTTGGTCTGACCCATTGATCAGAGTCGAGATGTCCAGACAAATGCTTGATCACATGGACCAACAAATGCAATTAATCCGTAAAGATATTAAGGTAGCCCAAGATAG
This sequence comes from Cibotium barometz, assembly GCF_041138505.1. Classification (NCBI taxonomy): domain Eukaryota; kingdom Viridiplantae; phylum Streptophyta; class Polypodiopsida; order Cyatheales; family Cibotiaceae; genus Cibotium; species Cibotium barometz. Next base: position 44,232,396 of record NC_141065.1, read on the forward strand.
GAAAAAGCAGTATGCAGATAAAAAGAGATTAGAGAGAGAGTTTGAAGAATCAGATATGGCCTTCATTCGAGTACGACCCAAAAAAAGTTCCTTATCTTTAGGGAAGTACAAGAAGATTTCTCCCACTGAGATATTGTGGACCGTATGCCGTTATAAAGAAAGTGGGCGATCTAGCTTTTAAACTTCTTCTACCTCCCCATCTCAAGGTACATAATGTATTCAACGTCTGTTTGCTTAAGAAATATGTACCTAGCCTGAGTCATGTGCTTGATGATGATGAATAATTGATTTCTTCGACTGAAGGCCAGATGGTACTCCAACCTGAAGAAATCCTCGATGTTCGACAGAAGGTTCTCAGGAGCAGAGTCCTCAGAGAGTTTGTTGGATCCTCCAATTCTTGTGTTGCCACTGGTGCTTCCTCGCTTACTAGTCCTTCCAAGGCATGGTCCTTTGGTGTTTGTTCTTCATCTCCCTCTATTGGTGTATCCGCTAGTCATGAATCTTTGAGCGGGGAGAGGTCTTTGAAGATAAGTTGTGCAGGGCTCGTTGGAGGGGAGAGCTGTTGTTGTTGTTTCTACACAGTTGGGCTTTGTAGCTTTTCTTGGAGGGACTCTTGGTATGTTTTGATCTCAAATGCCACTATCACTTCCAATTGTTGAGATTCTATTGTGACGTCTACTAGTAGCCCTCTCATTCTCTTGTGTGTCTTCTTCTTTCGGTCCTTCTTGATTTTCTTTATGAGCTCCTTTGTTTCCATTAACACTTCGTGCCCCTCTTCCATCCTTCCAGTAGCTTCTGTAGGCTAGGCAGGGATGATAGCTAGTTGCAAGCTTTCCTCTGGTTCTAGCTCTTTTATAATAGCCTCTGTGCCACATGGTTAAGTATTTGAGTTAAGAGGTATGGGTGACTGATCTTTGACTGATGGGCTTTTAGGTAAGATTATGAAAGCTCTATACATAGGGCTTGTAAGCTTATGCAAGATCTATACATAGAGTTTATGCATAGAGCTATATGAATCTAGCTGAATGCATGAATTAAGATCCATGCATAAAGCTTAATACATAATGTTTTATGTATAAATCTTATGGATGAGCTTTATGCATAAGGCTTCATGCGTTATATTTTTATGCATAAAGCTTTTTTTGATGTAGAGTGCCTTGCATGGATGGAGAACATAAGCTTTTTGAATGTTTATACTCTCTTATACATATAACATATATTTCTTATGCTCTGTTTTTCTATGCATAAGGTATTCTCTTTATTCATAGAGTTTATATATGTTATCAAGGTAAGATCTCTTATTCATGTAAGACAAGATCATGTTTATTACACCCTTGGGGGGTGCCGTCCGCCTTTCTAATCTTGCCTCTTTTTGTCTGCTTGTCGTATGTTCTGAGGTATTCGGTGTAGAGATCGGTGTCGATTACTCGGGGTAGCACTTCAGCCATTCTGCCTACGCCAACTTTGTCCAGCTTAGCTTTCACTTCGGCATCCTCTAAGTGAAAGCACTCCTTGATGTGGCATTGAAGAGTGACCTTGTCATGTGGTGTGGTGACCTCCTTCCTAATGAGTGTGCCTTGGAAGGACTGAGCGTAAGGGCCCAATAAGTTAGTCTTCAACTTGCTGGCACTTTGGGACCTTGTAGCACTACTGGCTTGTGCTGTAGAGGGTTGCTCTCAAGATTTGGATTCTAAAACAGTCACCTAGGGCAACATATATGGTCAGTTGAATGACTGAAGGAAGCTACCTTTTTTTGGGGGGGGTAATTAGTGTTAATATGTGACACATAGGACGTGCAAGAGTAGTGATGAAGGCATGAATTAGCAGACGTGAGGTTCAGGACATGAAATTAAAGACGTGAACTTTGAAGTTAGGGACGTGAAAGACTTCATGTGAAGGTCTAAGACATGAAAGTCTTGACATGAAGGTCGAAGACGTGAAAGTATTGACGTGAAGGTTGAAGACGTGAAAGTCTTGACGTGAAGGTCAAAGACGTGAATCTGTAGTCGTGAGATTGTAGACGTGAATTTGCGGTCCTGTCTTTTATGCATTTCATGCCTATGTAAGGATGTAGTTTTTTTTCTTGTAAAATGACAATTTGCTAATATACATTCAATGGATAATGCATGGCAAGCATCGATCATTCCATGAACATTCAATATAGAACAAGGGATTCTCGACTTGACACAATTGATATTATCAAGAATTAAAGATATACAAAAAAAAAGAAAAAAAGAAAGTAAAGAAAAGAAAAAAAAGCAAAAGGAAAAGCTCCCACCTTGATTAGTTCAGATAGGCGATATCGGGAGCAAGGAAGCGATGGTGCGCAAGCAATCGAAGAAGAAAAAACATGAAATCACTGAAAAACACCATATTAGAGAATTTGGGAATCTACCAATTCCCATTTTTGAAAATTAAAAAAGGGGGACATGGATAACATGCTTATAAGTTTCTCAAAAGCCTATGATGTGACTTATCATTGGAAAGCGCTTCCAAAATGGGATCTAAAGAGCCATAACGCGCTCATTTTGGATTAATGGTGTTCAAGTTATGGAACATACAAAGTTTTGACCACGTGTCCCAAACTTGTGGGAAATTCCCATATTCCCCATTATAGTGTTGAAAGCAAAGTGACGAGACAAGACAAAGATTCAATTTTATAGCGTAGCCATCGGAGTACGTTAAATGAAAAAACCACGTGTCATGTTATAATTGGTAGTTGAGTTCTTACCGTTTCACGGCGTGAACTTCGCACTCTTTCACTGCATGAAACACAAAAAAATGGTTCACGTCGTGAAAGACTATAGGGTGGTTCATGGCGTGAACCATTTTTATGCAGCTTCACGTGGAGTCTATAAGATCAATCTTTTATCTTTTGTGCTCAAACACTCACACATGCACATGATGATGCATTTTTTTTCTTTTTCCGTTAATTTTATCATTGAAACCAAAGGTTATCCTTGGCACTTTTTCGCCTTTTTTGATGTAATCATTTTAATTCTATTTGGGAGCTTCTTAGTGTTCCTTCCACCCAACTAAATATTTTTGATGCAGTGTCTGGTTGTTTATTGCTTATATTTGGGACACCCTTACCTTTACCTTCACATGTCTTGTTTCATTCCGTATTCAGTGTAGGTATTGTTGTTGGCCTGGGTCATTTTCAACTCCGGTTGCTGAATTTTCTTTATTCTCCACACAAGTGCAAGTGCGGGGTTTGCTCTTTTGGGGAGTTGATGCTGCAAAGCGCTTACTCTCCTTTATATATTGATTCGAGCTTGTTGTGGTTTTGACCATGGACTTTGGTTTGGTACCCATATTGTTGTATTTCCTTGTTGATAGTAGCCTTGTGCTCATAGTAGGTCTTTTAGGACCCATTGCTGCTGCTAGTGACGACAATCATGAGGCCTCTCTAAGTGCTTAAAGTTCTGCCACTTAGTAGGTGCTGGCAATGTCCAACTTTTGAATTGGTCCTTCCCCTGAATAGGTTTATTACTCATTGTCTCCTTCCTCTCTGGTTGATCCTTGAGTTGATTATTAGGCACCCATTTATGTGTGCCCTTGTATGTTGGGTATTGTGTAAGCACATTTAACACAAAGGGTGTAGATTCTATTTTCTGAGGTGTTGCTTCTGTACTAATGATTTGTTTTCCTTGATTTGTCGAGGTCCATAATGGTATGGACATGACCATTTCACCGATGCTCAGTGATGCTATTCTTTCTTCCTGTTGAATATTACACTTGTTGGCACAGATCCAGGATCATCCTAAGATCATCTCCTCCTCCATTGTAGACACTACGAACTTGCATATCCGTGGGTTCAAGGTGTGGTCTTCCTAAAGCTATCCAAGTATTATATGAGATTAGGTTGTGGGCTAGATCTTGTATCTATTTATGCAACGCTTGTTGTTGCAATGCCTTTAGCTATTGTGAGTCCCAACTTGATTCATGGCTCAATGTTTAGGTCCCCTTCATCCTCAAGGGTTACGGATGCCATGTTGACATGAATCAGGCCTTTCTACATTTTAGCTTTTTGCTTGCCGAGCCTTAGCCTCGTCTTGTGCTTGCTGGATCTTTTCTTTTGCTAATTGTTTCTGTTGTTTTAAGAGGTGCTCTTGCAAGAGCATCTGCTGGGTTAATGGTCCAAAATATTTTTTCAGTTTACTTCCATTGACATAGCCTTCCATTTGGATGTCGTTAATTATCTCAATTCGGACAGAACCTTGAGGTGTGATTTTCGATACTGGGAATGGTCTTAGACCTTGGTATTTAAGTTTCTTTTTCCTGGCGTTTCCTACACCATACATTAGGATAAGGTCCCCTATTTTTAATTCTTTTTATTTGAGGTTTCTATCAAACGAGTGTTTTTCCTGTGTAACTTTTTGACTATGAGCCCATGTGATGCTATCAATCGGGTCTCATCTAGTTTTTCCACGTCTGTTAGTCTTTCCGCTAATGCATTCTGAATCAAATGCTCTTGTACAACAATCCTTAAGATTGGTACTAGGTATTCAATGGCATAATCACTTCAATACCATAAGCTAGATGAAAAGGAGTATATCCTGTCACTTCCTTATATGATGTGCGGTAGGCCCAAAGAGCTGCTGTCAGCTTATGCTCCCAATTTGTTCGATTTTCTTCTAATGTTTTTGTTAGGATGGTACATAAAATATTATTGGTACTTTCTACTTGACCATTGGCTTGTGGGTACTAAGATGATGATTTTCGATGGATTACCAAGAATCTTGCAACGTAAATGATTAATCACCTCATTGATGAAATGTGACTGCGATTAGTCACCAATTCTAAGGGGGCAGCCGAATCTTGAAATGATTTGCTCATATACAAATTTTGTAGTTGTTCATGCATCCACTTTCTTTGAAGCTCTGGCTTCTGTCCACTTTGTGAAACAGTCCATGGCTTATGATTATGTAGCGGGCTTGGGATGGATGCGCCGCTGGACTAATCGGCCCCACAAAATCTATCCCCCATTTTTCAAATGGTTGACTTATGATTATGGGGGTTAGTGGCATTTTGTCTTTCTGTTGAGGAACAACGAAACATTGGCATTCCTTGCATCTTTTGATGAACTCTATGGCATCCCCGAATAATGTAGGCCACCAAAGTCAAGCTTCTTGGAGCACTTTTCAAGCTGTAATTTCTCTAGCAAAATGCCCGCCTACTATTCCCAAAGGAGATTCTTCCAGTATAATCACGAATTCATCCTCTAGGCTTATGCACCATTTAAGCACATTGTCTTTGCCCACTCTATACAATTCTTTGCTGACAATCAATGATATGGTGCTGCAAGCTTGATAAGCCTCCGCATCTTATCCTTGTTCAAGGGTACATCTCCTGCAGAAAGCCATAAACCAAATACTCTGAGATCTCTTGGCTCCACTCAGATACCATATCCAATTTGAATAGACAAGCATCAGGAAGGTCATCATCGACACTTGCTGGTTCTCCATTTGAAACTCTGGACAGGTGGTCGGCCAACACATGCTCTATTCCCTTCCTTACCACCATGAGAGTAAAGTCAAATTCCAACAACAATAGTAGCCAATGTGTGATTCTTCCCATGGTGCAAGGCTTATTCACTAGATATAGGCTTGATGGTCTACAAAAAATATGAATTTGTTTGCCAAGAGATAATGTCGATATTTCTTGACTGCATAGACCATGTCCAATCCCTCTTTCTGTAGTGGTGTAGTTCACCTCTACATTATTCAACTGATTGACTAGCGAAAAAAACTTAGAAGAAAACTGGATAGTCCAATTTGAACTCACTAGGTTGGGATAGCACGCAACCAATAGCAAAATTTGAACTCACCAGGTTGGGATAGCATGCAACCAATAGCAAAATTTGACGCATCGATGTGTACGTGGAATATGGATCCCAATTGGGTGGTCGCAAAATGGGTGCACTTGCTAAGGCTTGCTTCAGACGATCATAAGCCTCTTGTGTGAAACTCCTTGTTTCACTCAAAGATAATGAGAAGTTTATACAAGGGTCTGGCTATCTCAACATAAAATATGATGAAGCGTCGGTAATAACCCACATGACCCATAAACCTTTGCACTCCTTTGTAGTTGGTAGGTGGTGGTAGCTCTAGGATCAGTTTGACCTTGCTATCATCTATGGATATACCATTTTTTAAGACTATGTGCCCTAGTATCACACCATGCTTGACCCAGAATTGGCACTTCAAGGGGTTTAATGATATCCAATATATAATCGGCAGCGTTCAAACACTTTCCTCAAGCAGGTCAAATGACCTTCCCATCGAGAATGTGCACATAGATCATCAATAAACACTTCCAACCACTTTTGCAAAGTAGTCCTTAAAAGCTGAGCACATTAATCCTTGAAAGGTCATTGGGGCATTTCTGAGACTGAACGGCATGACCTTGTAAAATGTCCCCCAGAAGGCTATCTTATGTTAGTCTTTTGGTGCTATGGATGCGTGATTGTACCCAAAAAACCCATCTAAGAAGCTGTACGCTTCCCTCCCTTAGCCACTCTTTCCAAGACATGTTTGGTGTATAGTTTTGCAAGTCAAAAACCCTTCCTCTTTTACCCTAGTGGCTGTTAGCCAGGCCACTCTCCGATCATCTACTGTATAGTTCTTGAAATGGTCGGGCACTGAAAGCCCATCTATTTTATCCTCATTGTCCTTTTTGGCCTTTGCCATGATTTTCTTGGCCTGACGCTCTGCCTCTACCAAGGATTTGTTGCATTTTTGGTGTCACGCTTTTGTAAGTTTGGGTGTATCAATTTCTTGAAGGGTGATTTTCTCTTGGTGCCTCCCTTCCAATGATATTTTGCTCAACTCTTTGCCCCAACCCTTTGAGAATTCATCATGTACCCATGTAGCCTCAAGGTATCTCAACCATTGGGCATTCGTAGGTCTACTTCGTAGTAGGGCGTTTCGTCAGGCTAGGTATCGTTTCTGTCTCCGCCATCGTTTGAGGCATTGAGCACTAGTACGGCTTCGTGCCCCATAGTATCTTCTGTACTTGATGTCTCCTCTCCTGATTCCTCATCCATGGTTTGCCAATTAACCATGCAGATAGAAGTCATGGGGACGGTTCCAGATTCCAAATAATGGGTTCCCTTGGGTTGCATTACATCAATGGTAGCCAACACATGCATCCAATTTTTGTTGAAGTCAAGGGGATTTAATGATGCATACATTCTCGTTTCCTCCTCATCCTTGGTCTCCTCATCTGTAGGTTCACATATTTGTAAGGATGCAGTTCGCTTCATTTGTGACCAAGTCATTACCAAACAATTGCCCTTCCATGGGGTGTGCTTTCCATGCTCTTAGATCAATCTTCAAGATCTGTGAGTCCCTGTGTACATATACATGGTCTAAGGCCCAATCATCCAAGGCCCAATCATGCACCTATTTGGAATCCCTTATGAAGGGTTGTCCCAATATTATGTTATATGTATCAGGTTGGCATAGGAAGTCCATGACCACAAATGTATGACGATAGAAAAACGTAAAAAGTATGAACTTAACATTTTCCAAGAGCCCAATGGGTCTTGAAGATGTTCCATCAGCCATCTTAACGAATAGTTCAGCTCTTTTTAAAGCAGGTTTCCCCCAGTTTTCCCAGCAATGTTTGGTAATGATGCTGACACCTGCCCCACCATCCAGGATAGCCAATGCTTGGTATTCATTATGATGAATTGGGATGGTAGCATTCATGTCGTCACTCTCATAGTAGCGTTCCAGTTGGTTAACTGGTATTTTAATGACTCGCGTTCCCTTTGTATGCTTCAAGGGTCTTTCTGCCAAGGGTGGCAGAGCCTCATCAATATTATTAACAGGCTTTGGCCTTAGTCCTCCCTTGACCCATTCTTTTACATCTGTTCAAAGGTGGGTGAATTGCGTAATAGTTGCCTCAAGGGCATCTAGATAGGTGTGGATAGTATAGTCGCCGCGTGAGGCTTCCTATATATATAAAGTATTCTTCCCATCAAGGGGTCTCGTACTCTTCCAAGAGAAAGGAATGAATAGATTCCCCCAACTCATTTTCCTCAAACAATCTAGTCATTGTGTTTGTTTGGGAGTCCTCTTCAGTTTCTTCCGAAATCGGGGTTTGCATGTTTAAGATCCTATTTCGGGGTAGTTCATCTCGTGGTGGATAGATGGTATCCCTTACTCAACTGGCCCTTGGCTTAGTTTCATGAAGTTGTTGGTACTCTTCAACTAAGACTTTGCCATCTTCTAGCTTCCTTATTTCTTCGTTGTTGGCATTGGGATACTCACCAACCCCCTTTGGGGTTTCTGGTTTTTCTCCTTGCTTTCCCTGGTCTAAGTCTCCAAGGTTGATCCAGAGTCATATGTCCGACTTGCTTGCTTCGAGTTTTGATTTCTTGGTGACTCAAGACATGCGAAGTTGTGGTTGCTCTGCATACATTCTAACATCCTTGGGTTACGGCAATTCTAACATGTTATCCTCATATTCGATTGCCAACTTACAGCATGGGTCAAGAGTAGTTGGCCCGGGGAAAATCATGCATTTTATGGTCTCTAACCCCTCTCCTGAAACAAGGTAACAATTGATCATCTATCAATCTTTCCCAAAGTTTGCATCTTGAATTCAAGTGTTTCAAGTGAGAGACATATGTAGTTGTGCCACAGGACTCCATCTGTCTCACCACTACGTGCAAAGTGAAAAGATGTAGGGGAGAAGAGAGCTTGAGATCTTGCAAGCACACACACACTCACAAAACCCTAAAAGAGAGCACACAATGTGAGAGGCTGAAAATCTTCTTCTTCTTCACTCACACAACACTCAATACACCATACACAAAGATAAGAGTACACACAATATGAAAAGGTACTCAACCAAATACATACTAGGGTTCTCTATAGTGTGAACCCAACTAAATGAGTTGGCGCTATAACTATGCCAGTCTCTAGAATGGCTGTCACATAGCCTGTCATCCCACTGGCCGCATATCAACCATGATCTCACCAACCATGCCAATGGTGTAAGTGTGGGGTCTATCCTCCCCCAGGTGGGTCATCAGTGTCCATCGCCTCACTAGATGAGCTCGATATCTCAACACTCCCCCTCGAGCTCAACTCCATCTTATGTACACCAAGCAAAGCCCTGAATTTGTGGAGCTTCTCTGTACACCCAATGCTTTGGTGAAGATGTCAGTGACCTGATCAGGACTGTGTGCTGACATAAACACGGCCAAACGGCTCCTGCGAAACCTTCTCTCTGACAAAATGATAGTGGACCTCTATATGCTTTGTGTTGAGCATGAAAAACTGGGTTCTCGTCCAACTGTATATTGCTATTGTTGTCACAGAAAATGACAACTTGTCTATCCACTCATAGATCCAAATCTATAAGTAGCTTTCTCAACCAAGCTACCTCACATGCTGCCATAGCAGCACCTCTATACTCGGCCTTTGTAGTAGTGGATAGAGAAACTGTAGGCTGTGTCTTGCTGCTCCAAGTCATAGCAGCACTCCCCAAAGAAAACATGAAGCCACTAGTAGATCTTCTATTTGAGATACTACTCGCCCAATCAGCATCTCTGTACCCATGTACACATATCTCTGTCCCAGTTTCATAAAATAGTCCACAATGCAAAGTAGACCTCACATACCTCAATATGCATCTCAATGCATCCAAATGCATCTCAATGCATCCAAATGCAGCTTCCGAGGAACCTGCATAAAGTGACTCACCAACCCAACAACATAACTCAAATCTAGCCTAGTGATCATCATGTAGATCAACACTACAAGACAATGCTGCCATACACGCGTTTCATACACGCGATAAATTACGAGCGCGTGTATAGTCGCGCATGTATTTGAATAGAATCGGGCGCGTGTATTTTGGCATTTAAATTTACGTGTATATTTGCATTTATCAGCGCGTGTATAAGCACGTTTATATACATGCAATAATACACGCTGCCATACACGCATCAATACACGCTTGGTAAAAAAACTGAATTCCTTTACAAAATTAAAAACTATTTTCTTTAAACCATCTCATAGTACATTACAGTATATATCATTACACAATCCCACTACATGCATTTACAACAATGAAAAAAATTCAAAAATAAATCATGAGATGATAATTAAAAGACAACACATACAATAGAAATGTCATCAATTTAGAACGATACAGTGACAGATTGGTTAGGGTTCGATCTCATCTTCAATAAGATCCATCCTTGCCAAACGATCAACATCAATATCCATTTGATCAATTTGTAAGGCTACGATTAAATTTATTCCACTATCGATATTCTGTACTCCATTGATAATGGTATCGATGTCCTGATCATCCTCATCAACATCACCATCATCCTCAATCGTAGGGTCACTCTCATGATCATGAGAAATGGCATGCTCATCCTTATTATCATGATCATCTCTTGTTTCTTGATCATCGATCACAACATCTTCATTGGCATGTTCGACATCATCTTCATTGCGGCTTGTTACATCCTCCATATGCTCCATATCAGTGAATGTATTATACATCACTTTGGAACGTGGTGCAATAGGGATGACGTACCACCAGTTAATGTCATGCACCATTGGTAGATAGATAACCTACTCAAATACACATACTACAGTAATTAATTAGCATATCAAAAGTCAAGGGGTATGCGAGCTTAGATATATATGTACATGAAACACATTAGTAAAAAAATGCATACCTGCTCACATTGTTGTGGTAATACGAGCCTATGTTTCTTTGTTTGCCAAAACTTTGTAGAGTCAACAATTACATAGCCACTTGCATGGCATTTTATCGTTGCATCAGGCCCTTTTTCCACCACGTTCATTTGCCATTTGACATCCAAAAAATACATAAAGAAGCGACGAAAGTCAAGCCTAAATATGTCTTGGATTGTGCCACAATAATCATCCAATTTTCCATTAGCTTCCTCAAAGCTACTAATGACACCGCAATCTTGTGTATTCCTCTTTTCATCAATTCTTTGTGTTTGAAAATGCTTGCCTTCACACCATATAGCATTGAACATAGTGCACTGGACCAAAATAGAAGCAATATTTGTGTAAGCAATGTGAATAAATATTAAAAGCAAATCACTTAGAACTAATGCAAAACATTAGTTCTATGTACCTTTAACATGCATCCTCGTGCATACTCCCATTCTTCCGCCGTGATATGCAGCCCCTCGTCGCTCTCTGCTCTCTCCATTTCCTCATGCAACCACTCAACATGGATATCATTCGAAAGTGTTGCTAGATGCTTAGGGTACGCCTTACGAGAGCCATGTTGCCTCCGAAAGAGAGCTCTTTCTACTTGCCTTTTTGTCTTTGCATCCTCATATCTTGTAACCCATCTGCTCATCACATCACTTTTAAGGATGCAAGTGAAATTGAGATTATCAATCAATGTTCTGTCAATTACTTTAGAGGTCATCCTCAAGTCCTCTTCATTGTTCCATAGTCGTGGCAAAGAGCTGTCCACCTGACCAAGAAATTCTGAAATATATACAAGAGACTCTTTTATCAACCAACCCTCGGCCATGCTTCCTTCAGGCCTTGCACTTTGCCTCACAAAGTCTTTTAAGGTCTTCATGAAGCGCTCTAGGAAGAACATCCAACGTGCATGCACAGTGCCACATAAAGCGATTTCGTCCACTAAATGCACAATGAGATGTAGTTGACTTGTGAGAATGGTTCGCGGAAAAGTCTCCTCTACCAAACAAACCACCTCCACTCCCATAACACGCGCATCATCCAACGTGGCTGGATCATCCAACGTGGCTGGATCAATTGCTTTGGAACTAACATATCTGAAGAATAAATAAATAGTACGTTATACCTCATGCACGTTCATTTTGCAAGGTATAATGAAGGGTGATCTGACATGGGTTTTACATACCTCACAAGCTCGCCCATCTTATAAATACATTTTTTCAAACTCTTATTTGCACAATGGTCGATGCTAGTAGGTAGTATGAACTGCGCACATAAGAGCACATGTATGTATGGTTTATGGCATTACAAAATTTAATTTCAACGTACAAGACTTGGAAAACACTTACTTGGAGCATCTTGTGCCAATCGTGGGACTTCAACCCATATAGTTGCTCAACGCCTCTTTTCTTAGTGGTTGTAAAGGCTCCCTTCAATGATCTCATGCATCCAGTGGGAGTACGCAAAGTGGTGATGGCCTGCTTTACCTGCTTCTCCTCTTTCTTTGATATAATCCATGGTGCAGGCGAAAGACGAACGTGCCCACCCACCTCTCGTGGCCAATCTTGACGCATACGTCCTGCGACCCGCAAGTCCTCACGTACGCTAACATTGTCTCGTTTACCAATAATATGTTCCCAAATACCAGATCCCACATTCTTGAAGATGTGCATGGGATCAAGAAGATGGTTGATCTTAAGATGGGTCCAATATGGTAGCCGAAAAAAAATGGAGTACCTACACAAGGATTGCACTATGTGACCTTTAATCCAATTAGAGACTACACAAAACAAGATTGAAAAAACATTACTATACCTGTTCATGCCATCTGGAGGAAGAATATTTGTAGACTCCCAAATACGCTTCCAATCTTTTGCACGAAGTGTTTGTGGAGGAATGTTACTCTTACTAGCAACATATTTAGGATGATCTGAGGGGAGAAATCGATGATGATTATCGAATATGGTCTTACACAAGCCGTCAGCATACTCATGTACTAACGAAGGACCACAAACAGGACATGCATGTTTACCCGATGTTTTCAAACCTGTTAAAATATAAATAAAAGTTAGAATAATAAAGTCAATATTTATAATTAATATATATAGCCAATAGTATTAGAGTAGGGAGGTAATTAGAATTCTTACCAGAACAATCGCTGTATCCTGGAAAGTCATGCATTGTCCACATCAACACTGCTTTTAAGTCGAAGTGTCGAGAGAGGAGGGAGGCCTACTAATGTCCACCACCGCAACACCTCTCCATAGTTCCTCCAACTCATCAAGCAACGGTTCAAGATAAACATCCATATGCTTGACTTTATGTTTCCCTGGAATTAGAAGGGATAACATAAGATGTCCCTTCTTGATCGCCATTGATGGTGGAAGAACGTTGTAATTCACCAACACAACTGGCCACACGCTGTATGCGGTGCTTTTGAAACCAAATGGATTCACTCCATCCATACCTAGGCCAAGTCTCAAGTTTTTGGGCTCTATTTTAAAGCTGGGCTACTCATCTTCAATATGCTTCCAAGCAGGAGTGTCTGTGGGAATTCTCCACATGCCATCATCCGATCGATGTGAGGAATGCCATGACATGAGCTCTGCTATGGATTTGCACTTGAACATGTGTTTGATGCGAGGAATTATAGGAAAGTGTCGCAAGACTTTACGAGGTACATCAAAACTCTTCATATCTATTCTATACCTTGCTTCACCACAAGTGGGACAATGTCGAGCCTCCTTATGCGTCCCACGAAAAAGAATGCAATCATTGACGCATGCATGTATGCGATCATAATCCAATCCTCCAAGAGATGTCACATAGCGCCTCACTATGTCTCTTGAGGTGGGTAGTCTATTTCCCTTTGGAAGCATGTTTGATAATAGCCTGCATCCAATATCATCAATTATAATTAGTCCTAAATCCTAAACCTTAAACCACTAATTCAAATTTGTAAGTTAGAATACTTACTTCAATAATACGTCAAGACTTGCATTGCTCCATCCATAAACTGTTTGTATATTGAGTAGTTCAAGTGAAGCACGTAAAATAGAGAATGTGCACCCTTCAAAAACTGATGTCGCCTTGTAAAGATGCTCTTGTTCCATATCATCGTCATCCATACCTTTGGGATCATCCTTAAAAAGATTCCGCAGCATATCGTCAAACACTTCCTCTTCCACAACTTCGTGGGTGCAGGGCTATTGTCATCCCTTTCCCACTCATCTCTGACAATAGATCCCGAAGCTCCAGCATCATCTCGTCAACGCTTTGCATGCTCTCGTCACACGTAAGGCACCATGTTAGGATGTGGTACTGCATCCTGCTTCAATTAGAGTTCATATATTACGACTCTATTAATTTAATTTGGATACCATGAGTCATTTGGATACCATCAGTCATTTGAATACCATCAATTTACATCTACTCACCTCTAAATTTGTTTGATTCCATTCTCCATACATGGAGATGTGATTCAAGGTAATTTGACGAGCTCGTACGATGCACCCTTGACATTGATTACACATACATTTGATCCGTTGTCCCAACCACACATCACGATTACGATGACGCATTGTCTCATCTTCTCCAGAACTGCTTGAGGAGGTTGATGACATCCTATGTACAAACCAGAAAACACAAAATCATAATATGTTTTTAATGAAAGCATAAAAATCGCGTGTATTAACGCGGCTATCTCCTAAAAATTGCGTGTATTAACGTGGCTATTGTTGAGATATCGAGCTCGTCTAGTGAGGCGGTGGCCACTGATGACCCGCCTGGGGGATAGGCCCCACACTTACACCACTGGCATGGTTGGTGAGATCCTGGGAGATATGCGGCCAGTGGGATGACAGGCTATGTGACAGCCATTCTAGAGACTGGCATAGTTATAGCGCCAGCTCATTTAGTCGGGTTCACACTATAGAGAACCCGTGTATGTATTTGGTTGAGTACCTTTCATATTGTGTGTACTCTCATTCTTGTATATGGTGTGTTGAGTGTTGAGTAGATAAGAAGAAGATTTTCAGCCTCTCACCTTGTGTGTTCTCTATTAGGGTTTTGTGAGTGTGTGTGTGTGCTTGCAAGAGCTCAAGCTCTCTTCCCCCCTGCATCTTTTCATGGTATCAGAGCCTGGTTCGTGCTAAGGGCTGAGCTGCAAGCAAGAGAACCACAGGAAGCGGTACGAGGGTAAGAGCTTCAACTACTCTTCCCTATTGTGTTGGTGACTACACCCTTGTCGGGAGCTCTACAGGAGGCACCGGCAAACGATCTCCGATTGAGGAGCTTTCTTCGCGGGAGTGAAGCTATAGGGCAACTATACAGTCCTTTGGACTTAAATTTCCGGGCCGAACACGCGTTTCGGGCGCGTCTGGACCTCCGTTTTTCAGAAAGCAGGCTATTTCGAGCACTGCGGGTAAGTTATCGATTCTCTGCAGAACTCTGTTTTAAGAACTGCAGGAAGACAGATTGACTGTGCAGACACTGTGGGTGCTGCAAAGAGGTCTACAGTTGCCACTGGGTGTATGTATGTGCATTGAAGTCACTGGTTGTGACATTTGAGAGTACTGCAGTACCGCTGTGCAGAAAATACAGCATTTGTGCATAAAAAAACCAGAGTGCAGGTTCTGGTAAAATTGTGTGTTTGGCAAGATGTCTAATGATGGCATAACACAGATTGTGGCTGAGAAGCTGGATAAGAATAACTTCCATGCTTGGAGGTTCAGGTTGACAAATTTCCTGATGGGAAAAGGCTATTGGGACTACATAGAAGGTGAGCATGAAGAGGCACCGGAGATACCGGATATAAATCCGACTGCTGCAGATGTGAAAGAGTTTAAAGACTGGAACCAAGGAGCCAGGAAGGTTATGTATTGGCTCTCCATTAGTATACAGGACACCATGATTGGGCACATTCAGGATGCCAAGTCCCCCAAGGAGGCGTGGGACACCTTGGTAAAGCTTTATGAAACAAACACCAAGGCACGTAAGATACAGTTGAAGAATGAACTTCATACTGTGGAGAAAAAGAGCATGTCTGTGAATGACTATGCGCTGAAGATAAAGGGTATTGTGGAATCCCTTGCATCTATTGGTGTGTCAGTAGATGATGATGACAAGGTGGAAGTCTGTCTACGTGGTCTCGGGCCACAATACAAGGCGTTTAAGACGTCTATTCAGACTCGGGAAAACATTCCCAACTTTACAGATTTGGTGTCTATGCTGATTATCGAAGAGAAGAACTTGGGTGAAGACCAACAGTCTTCACAAAGCAAAAATAGTTCAGAGCAACAGGCTTTCTACACGAGTTCAGGAAGAGGACGAGGTAGAGGAGGCCGTGGACGCGGTCAAGGAGGTGGCCGAACAGGTAATCAGAATTATGGCCTGCAGCAGCAGCAACAACAACAGTCCCAGAATCAACAACAACAACAACACGCAGGTGGAAGAGGCAGATTCAGAGGCAGGGGGAGCCAAAGAGGCCGTGGAAATTGGCAAAGGCAGTACAATGATGCACGTGAATGCTATTATTGTGGTAAGCCTGGACATGTGCAGTCAGAATGTTATAAGAAGCAGGCTGACATGCAAAATGGGAAAGTGCAGCAAAACAACTATGCATCCTCAAGCAGAAATAATGAGGATAATGAAAGGTTGTTTGTTATGCAGCATGTTGTGAATGCCATGTCTGAAAATGTTGATGCAGCACAAAAAGATAATGTATGGTATGTGGATTCAGGCGCTTCGAATCACATGACGAGTCATGGGGAGTGGTTCAAGGAGATGAAAAACCCGGAAAGACCAGGTTTGTGGAAACAGGGGATGACACTGCTCATCCAATTGCCCACGTTGGAGATGTGCCATTGTCTATGCAGGATGGCAAAGTGAAGTACCTTGCAGATGTACTTCATGTACCGAACATAACAAAGAATCTGGTTTCAGTTGGCCAGATGATTGAGCAGGGTTTGCAGGTTCGGTTTAACCCTGATGGGTGTTATGTTGAAGATTTCAAAGACAAGTGCAGGTTGGTTGCAAAAGGCAACAGAGTGGGCAGAATGTTTACGTTGGATGTAGACATGCCTGAAATGAGTGCTGCAATGTTTGCAAATGGTTCAGGAGTTGTTGCAGACACAGACATATGGCATAAAAGAATTGGACATGTAAATGTGCAGAGATTGAAGTCTATGCAGACAAAAGGAATTGTGACAGGGCTGCCAAAATTCAAAGTGGAAGGTATGCAGAAAATCTGTGAAGCATGCCAATTTGGGAAGCAAACAAAGCATGTGTTTCCACGTAACAGATATGTGAGCAGAAATGCACTAGATGTTGTGCATTCAGATGTATGGGGTCCTACGAAGACTGTGTCTATGGGAGGCTGCAGGTACTATGTCACTTTCATTGATGACCACACAAGAAAAGTGTGGGTATATTTCATGAAGGAGAAGAGTGAGGTGTTCACTCACTTTCAGAATTTCTGGTTTTTGGTTGAAAAGCAAACAGGAAAATATGTAAAGTGCCTAAGGTCAGATGGAGGGGGAGAGTACTTCTCCAATGAGTTCTCTGAATATTTGATGACCACACAAGAAAAGTGTGGGTATATTTCATGAAGGAGAAGAGTGAGGCTGCAGGTACTATGGGAGGCTGCAGGTACTATGTCACTTTCATTGATGACCACACAAGAAAAGTGTGGGTATATTTCATGAAGGAGAAGAGTGAGGTGTTCACTCACTTTCAGAATTTCTGGTTTTTGGTTGAAAAGCAAACAGGAAAATATGTAAAGTGCCTAAGGTCAGATGGAGGGGGAGAGTACTTCTCCAATGAGTTCTCTGAATATTTGAAGAAGAATGGTATTCGGAGACAGTATACATGCAGATACACTCCGCAGCAAAATGGAGTTGCTGAGCGGAAAAACAGGCACATTGCTGAGATTGCGCGAGCATTGATGGAAGAGAAGAATATGCCGCATTGCTATTGGGCTGAGGCTGTTTCTACAGCAGTATATATCATGAACAGGACTCCAACTGCAGCCATACATGATGTAACACCAGAGGAGAGGTTTACTGGCAGAAAACCAGATTTGTCTCATCTGAAAGTTTTTGGATGCATTGCATATGTGCATGTGCCAGATGAGCTGAGAACTAAGCTGGATCCGAAAGCTGAAAAATGTGTGTTTATTGGATACTCCCTTGAGCAAAAGGGATACAGGTGTTATAATCCTGCTACACGTGAGTTGAGGGTAAGCAGGGATGTTGTCTTTGATGAGATGAGCAGCTGGTATGCTGCTGAAAAAGAAGCTGTCGGGGCTGATGTGAGTGGAAGTGTGGTTGCACAGAATGCAGGTCAGCAATCACAGTCTTTGAGTGGACCAGGAGAGTCCTCATCTAGTGGGTCTGTTGATAGACCATGGAGTGGCAGGCTGCGTCATAATACCAGTCCTGCAAATGTGATTAGTACATCACGTAAAGGAAAAGAGAAAGTGGTTGAGCCCCTTGGTATGCCTGACATTTCTGCAGGGCATTCTCATGTTGATGGAGAGTCTAGTGGCTCAGATATGAGCCTTGATGAGGAGCTTGGGATCCCAGCTATGAGAACACCTGGTGTAAAGAAGGCTATGGAAGCCATGAATGAAAAGCTGCGAAGATCAGGGAGAGTGAAGAACCCTGTGCAGAGATTTACATATGATGGTTATGTGGCACATCACTATGCATATGGCAAAGGTTGTGCAGGTTGTTGAACCCACATGCATTGATGAGGCTGTTGGAAATGTGAATTGGGATAAAGCTATGGATGAGGAGATGGATGCACTATATGGAAATGAAACTTGGGATTTAGTGCAATTGCCAGAAGGCAAGAAAGCCATTGGATGCAAGTGGGTGTACAAAGTTAAACATAACAGTGATGGGAGCATAAACAGGTACAAGGCTAGATTGGTAGCCAAAGGATATGCGCAGACATATGGGATTGATTATGAGGAAACTTTCAGCCCAGTTGCCAAGATGGCAACGGTGAGAGTTGTGATAGCAGTGGCTGCGTCAAAACAATGGTCTTTACATCAGATGGATGTAAAGAATGCATTCTTGCATGGGGATTTGCAAGAAGAGGTGTATATGTTGCAGCCACCTGGATATGAGGATGTGGGTCACCCCGAGCATGTTTGCAGGTTGAAGAAAGCCTTGTATGGCTTAAAGCAAGCACCAAGAGCATGGTCTGACAAGATCTCTGAATATCTTGTCACTATTGGCTTTCATGTAGCCAATGCAGATTTCTCGCTGTATGTGAGACATGGTGATAGAGGGGTTGTGCTTGTTGTCATCTATGTAGATGACTTGATCATTACGGGGGACCATGATGCAGAGATCTTTGATGTAAAGATCTTGCTTAGACAGAAGTTTGAGATGAAGGATCTGGGGGAGCTCAGATATTTCTTGGGCATTGAGGTGATTAGGTCACCACATGGTATTGGATTACTGCAAAGACAGTATGGCTTGGACATGTTCTCCAAGTATGGCATGACAGGCTGTAAGCCTATTTCTGTGCCATTGGATCAGAATGGCAAGTTGAGTGCAGATTCAGGAGAGATCTTGGAGGATCCTACTATGTACAGGAGCATAGTAGGAAGCTTGATCTACATGACGATCACCAGACCAGATTTGAGCTATGCTGTTGGGTTGGTGAGTCAGTTTATGCAGGTTCCACGGAAACCGCATTTAGATGCAGTGAGACGCATACTGAGGTATGTGAGGTCTACTTTGCATTGTGGACTATTCTATGAGACTGGGACAGAGATATGTGTACATGGGTACACAGATGCTGATTGGGCTGGTAGTATCTCAGATAGGAGATCTACTAGTGGCTTCATGTTTCCTTTGGGGAGTGCTGCTGTGACTTGGAGCAGCAAGAAGCAGCCTACGATTGCTCTATCGAGTACAGAGGCCGAGTACAGAGGAGCTGCTATGGCAGCATGTGAAGTAGCTTGGTTGAGAAAGCTACTTGGAGATTTGGGTCTATCAGTGGATAGACAAGTTGTCATTTTCTGTGACAACATTAGCAGTATACAGTTGGCCAGGAACCCAGTCTTTCATGCTCGTACAAAGCACATAGAGGTCCACTACCACTTCGTCAGAGAGAAGGTCTTGGCAAGAGACCTTGACCTTGTTTATGTCAGCACAGAGGATCAGGTAGCTGACATTTTCACCAAAGCATTGGGTACAGAGAAGCTCCGCAGATTCAGGGCTTCGCTTGGTGTACATGAGATGGAGTTGAGCTCGAGGGGGAGTGTTGAGATATCGAGCTCGTCTAGTGAGGCGGTGGCCACTGATGACCCGCCTGGGGGATAGGCCCCACACTTACACCACTGGCATGGTTGGTGAGATCCTGGGAGATATGCGGCCAGTGGGATGACAGGCTATGTGACAGCCATTCTAGAGACTGGCATAGTTATAGCGCCAGCTCATTTAGTCGGGTTCACACTATAGAGAACCCGTGTATGTATTTGGTTGAGTACCTTTCATATTGTGTGTACTCTCATTCTTGTATATGGTGTGTTGAGTGTTGAGTAGAGAAGAAGAAGATTTTCAGCCTCTCACCTTGTGTGTTCTCTATTAGGGTTTTGTGAGTGTGTGTGTGTGCTTGCAAGAGCTCAAGCTCTCTTCCCCCCTGCATCTTTTCAGCTATTTCTTAAAAATCGCATGTATTAACGCGGGTAATTCCTGCAAAACGCGTATATAAACGTAGCTAAATCATCATACACGCAAACATACACGCATTTATAAACGCGAGGATCTGTTTAAACTAAAAGTAGCCCGCCTTCCCCAAATAAAGATTTTGAACTAACATATCAACACTGCTTTCGTTTTCGCCTCTTCCAATAGAAACAAAACCTAAGTGCAAGGAGGGAGCAGAAAAGGAGCACACACGGGAGGAAACCGAGCAAGAAAGAAGACTCACTTTTTCAGAGGTGAGTCAGTTTGTCCTTTGCCTTGTCTCCTTCCTCAGATTTGTTTATGCTATTTTCTCTTTGCTTTTTGGGTTTGTCTCCGTCCTTTTGCTTCTGTGGTTGTGATTTTGGGTGAACGATTCTGACAGGGGCGACAGTGGGCCTTTTATAAAAGGACACATTGTCGGAGTCGGTCGCTTTCAAAAAATTTTTTGCGCAGGTCGCGTGTAGAAACGCGTGTATCCTGTCTGCACAGATTGTTCACGTGGATATACATGCGTTTGTGGACGGGTGTATACACGCATTTTTGGATGGGTGTATACACGTGTTTCTGGACAGGTGTATACACGAGACTGCGTTTCCTGTTTTTATGGTTTGCAGGCTGATAGGTGACTTGAATGATGATATTTGTGTGAGTCAAGAGACAGCCCATGATGTACATGAGGATTATTTTTGCAGATTTTTTATGGATATTCCAGGTTCTTCATTTGATCCATTTGCGTACTGATGGAGATGCTAAATCATTTTGGGCGCCATCCTGGTCCAGTTGAGCTTACAGAGTACATGTATGCCCATCCCCCTCCTTCCAAGCCTGGTGTCTATACCCCTACCGTGAGTATCCAAGGCACTCCACTGTCGTCTGTGCCTACGAGTCCGACGAGACGGCATGCAGCTTCTCCTCTTCCACGTCCACCGAGGAGACATACCTCGTCCCAGACACACTCACGCACACCCTCCCAAGCACCATCATGTCAGGGCTCACAGCCACCATCACGTGCTCCCTCAGAGCCACCATCACGTCAGGGCTCATAGCCACCGTCACGTAGACAATCCCCCAGTCGTGACTCCACCCGCAGCAGTAGGAAGAGTGGGAGTGGAGGATGCGGCGGGTGCTTTGGTGGGGGAGGTGGGGGAGGTAGTAGGGCACGCGGTGAGAGAGGAGATAGAGGGAGAAGAGTTAGAGGAGACAGTTTGGAAGAGGAGGAGATGAGAGAGGTGGAGGGAGTGATCTGCTATGATGTGACGGATAGGGGCGGGATAGTGATGGATGCGAGGGGGAGGGAGGTAATGGAGTACATGCGTGGGGTAGTATCAAACTTGTATAGAAATTATTTTATTAAATTTAAAGATCAAAATAGCCGATTAGTTGGGGAGGTGATAGAGGCTGTACATAGTCGGTACCCCAATCCCCCACATGCTACATTCTCGAATGTATGGGGAAGGACGCGAATAAGGGAGATCTTAAGTAATAAAAGATCTCACCTTAAAAAACTCGCATATGATGATGGGCTAAATGTAGCTGCGGGTGGCTATCCTACCAAGAAACCTGCCACCCACTGCGCACAAACGCGAGTGGAAGGAGGCAAAGAAACGAGCAGAGGGTGGCATGAAGAGCAGGCAGCATGTGGAGGCACGACGGATCTAGATGGAGACCATTGGATCTTCGCATTTTGGATCTGGCAACGTCGAGTCATGGGAGGCAGAGTTCATAAGTATCTTGCCACTTTATTTGATTGTTTACTTAATTCATTGATTCTATGATTGTTTTAATCTTACAAATTGTGTTGATTATGATACAGCGTGACGGGTTACGGGGAGGAAGCCCACAACCCACGATACTGCGTATGCTCGCCGGCATAGCAGACGTGACACGTAGGCCATCTTCAAAGCCGAGGGACGTATTATGCACGCGCAGTTTGAGATGGCCATGAGACCATACGGTCGACAGGTACTTGAAAACTCTAAACGAATGATTTTGGTTTATTGAATTACATATATATATACTTATATACTATATATTACTTGAACAGGAACAAGCTGCTGATGATCCACCCACCGCCACTGCAGAGGGTGGACGTGCGACCGATGTGAGCTCATCTGAGCATGGAGGGAGCATCGAGTCATCATCTGGGTCTGAGTAGTACTCAGACTTATAGTATCACATTCCATATTGAGGATGTGGTTGTATATATTTTTTTGTAAACTGAAGCCATGGGCTACTTCGAGATATGGACTCCCTTGTATATATGTGTGAAATTTTGATAGTAATATTGAATCGTGAATCGATAGTATTACATTCATGTCTGTCTTGAATCGTGTATTGACAATGTATGCATTCATGTCGTTCTTGTCTTAATCTTCCTCGTGGATATGTTCTTCGTGGATGGTCTAATGCACCAAAAAAAAAATCCAGAGAGTGTTATTGGGTGCTGGAATGCTGGAACAGCATTCAGGCACAAATAGCACTCTGGATTTTTTTTTTTGCTCTCTATTTGCGTGTATAAATGCGTCAGGACTGCAAAAAGTCGCGTGGCACTGAGATAGGCTTACAGCCTGTCATACCATACTTGGACAACATGTCCAAGCCATACTATCTCTGTAGTAATCCAATACCATGTGGTGACCTAATCATCTCAATGCCTAAGAAATATCTGAGCTCCCCCAAATCCTTCATCTCAAACTTCTATCTAAGCAAGATCTTTACATCAAAGATCTCTACATCATGGTCCCCTATAATAATCAGGTCATCTACATCGACAACAAGCACAACCCCTCTATCATTGTGTCTCTCACATACAGCGAGAAATCTGCATTGGCTACATGAAAGCCAAAAGTGACAAGATATTCAGAAATCTTGTCAGACCATGCTCTTGGTGCTTGTTTTAAGCCATATAAGGTTTTCTTCAACCTGCAAGCATGCTCAGGGTGACTCATATCCTCATAACTAGGTGGCTGTAATATATACACCTCTTCTGGCAAATATCCATGCAAGAATCCATTCTTTACATCCATTTGATGTAAAGACCATTGCTTTGACGCAGCCACTGCTATCACAACTCTCACTATTGTCATCTTGGCAAACTGGGCTGAAAGTTTTCTCATAATCAATGCCATATGTCTGCGCATATCCTTTGGCTACCAATCTAGCCTTGCACACTTGCTTATGCTTCCATCACTGTTATGTTTTACTTTGTACACCCACTTGCATCCAATGGCTTTCTTGCACTAAATTGCAAGTCTTATTTCCATATAGTACATCCATCTCCTTCATCCATAGCTTTCTCCCAACACACATTTCCAACACCCTTATCAATGCATGTGGGCTCTACAACCTGCACAACTTTTTCTATGTATGCAAATACATACTAGGGTTCTCTATAGTGTGAACCCAACTAAATGAATTGGCGCTATAACTATGCCAATCTCTAGAATGGCTGTCACACAGCCTGTCATCCCATTGGCTGCATATCACCCATGATCTCACCAACCATGCCAGTGGTGTAAGTGTGGGGCCTATTCCCCAGGCGGGTCATCAGTGTCCACGGCCTCACTAGATGAGCTCGATATCTCAACACAAAGTTGGGCACAAAAACATTCTTTAACCTGGTGAAGTTAACCTTGTCCTGAGGCTTAAGGGTTGTGAACCACTGATGAGCCTTTCCCTCTAAGGTTAGCGAGAAACCATGTATCATGGTCACGTCACTGACCGGTCCGTAGGTTTCACATGCAGATTCAAAAATCTCTACATGCTGGATAGGATCTCCATCCCTTGAGAATTTTTGGACAAGTTTTGAGATGATATGGGGTTTCATCTGGGAAGGTCAGGGTTCTAGAGTAGAATCTAACTCCCTGACCATCACCCTACCCATCTCTACTGCCATATTTAACAAGTCTACCCTTGTGGCTACATTAAGGTCCATGGATGGATCATTTCTAAGTCTCTGGGGAATTGCTCCCCCCCTTCTTCGACCTCATCCCCTACCTATATTGGCTCTTCTAGGTATCTCAAGTTCATGGAGTGGTCCATTGTGGTACCCTAGTGGGCTTCCCCAATAGTAGCCTCTATGCATCTTTGTGTAATTAAGAGCTCCATGTCTTGTAAGAATGTAGGGTGATTGATCATTAACTCAATATCCTTCTTGGTATAGAGTCAGTTTTCTACTTCTACAGTCAAGTTAGCTATGTTACCCTCTTCTTCTCTAGTTGTAAACCCTTCCTCCATTCTGGATTCCTTGTTGATGGGTTCCAAGTTCAGAGTTTCTCAATCGCTTCTTCCTGTAGCGATTTCAGGTTTTTTTCCTTGTGATTGGAGAGGGTTAACACTTCCTATCTCCTTTCTCTCAGCTCTTGCCCTACGAGTATCAAGCTCTTGTTTCCTTTAGCTCAATTATCATAGTTGTCATTCTACCTCACTTCGTTGGAGGTCCAATTCCATTTCCTCGGTGGTGGGAAAGAATATTTGACCCATCCTAACTGCACTTTCTATATCTCATCTAATTTTAGGGGTGCCAGTATTTGACAGCCTAGAATTCAATGTTTGGAATGACACTTCTTGTCTTGGAACGAGTCTAGCGCTAGTTGATGGACCCATGTCCGTAGATTTGCCTTCTCATCATGACTAGTTTGGAGACCAAAAAATCCCCAGGCGATATCAATGATCCCACTGGACTTGATTGGGGAGTGTGGTTTATTTCCTTTTCCAAACCCAGCGTATCTCAGCCCTTCTTCCCTGGATTCTTCACTACTGGTTTCTGCAGTGGTCAGGTTTCTCAAAACACTCAAGTGTGTGCTTGCGGAATGTCTTGATCCCACACTTCTTTGGTACAAGTTCCTTGATGATTTGATGCACTATCTTTGGGCGTTAGATTGTCTCCGATGCGTTTTCTAGATCTTAAGCGCGTGTATGTATGATTTGATAAGCTATTAATTAACCTAATTTGATTCAATTTCCAATTCTATCACTCTGTTTTGGAGGTGTGAATTAGCAGAGAATGTTTCACGTCCTGAAACAACAGGACTCGGTTCACGTTAGGAAAGAATGGTTCAAGTCGTGAAACTGTAGAAAAATGGTTCACGTCGTGAATTGTTTTCCTGCACTTTCACGTGCTCAACAATTTCCCTCCTTAAGATTAAATTCCTTCTTCCAATCAAATTCCCATCTTCAGCCGACCCTCATAGCCTTAGTTCAATCCGTCGGTTTTGGTCTTCACGTGAAACAACAAGATTTCTTTGATGTTGTGAAACAAAAAGTGTTTCACGTAGTGAATTGCTTCGAAAATGGTTCACGTCGTGAAAGTCTACTACACTTTCACGTGCTCCAATTTTTGGCGGGTTGTACCATGTGTCAGAGGTGTTAGGATAAGGGTTTCTATTTTTGGAATGTAATCTCGTGATTTTCAACGAAAATCCCAGCACTGATTTTGTGAGCGACTCGCGGCATGAAACTACAGGATGGTTCACGTCGTGAACAACTTTCTACACTTTCACATGGAGTTTTCCATGTCTGAAATTTATAGTCTTGGGTGCATAATACTTATCCAAATGATGAAAATTAGATTGTGCCAATGCTAAGGAATGAAATGCAAGATCTTGGCTCAATCAATGGTCCCTTATATTTTTGATATTTTTTGAATTTTTTGAAAAAAGAAGAAAACAACACCCAACCTACTTTTGCACATTGGTGTTTTTTGTGATGCTAGTGTCAGGTGTTTTTCTGAGAGGTCTTTTTGGTCGTGTACATACGAATGCATGGTGTGTGTGGAGGGTTTTGCCCGAGAATGCGTGTGCAGGTGTTCAGGGTGAACAGTTTGGTGTTGAGCTTGTTGCAGGCTTGTCTGGTGAAAGGCCAGATGGAGGTGATATCAACCATTTGGCAGCTCTCCGTGTGTACGTGTCCCCAAGGATCGTGGGTTGCATTTGGAATGAGTATGGAGGCATGGGCATTAAAAACTAAGGGGCCGATGTTGCCTTGAGAGAGAGGTGTGTGGAGCATGGGCAAGCAATTGATGATGGGCCAATGCAATCTAGGGCATTTGGTGTGAAAGCTAAGGAGGCGGCCATTTTAGGCGAAATAAAAAATATATATATAATATTATATGGCCAAAAAAGTAGAGTTGGCGTGGAGCGTTGAAGGGCTGCCAGCGGGTATATTCCAGAAGCTGGTAAGGATTGTGGTGTCGAGCTGGCGGAGTCTGCAGAAGAAAAAGCGAAGGCCGTGTTGTTTTTGAAGACGGGGGTTCCCAGGCGAGTTGCAGTTTCGAGCCAGAGGGTGCGCGGCTGGAAGACAGAGCAAAAGGGGGGCTTCTCGGGCAACGAATGCTGCAGGCGAGAGGTGCTGCGGATGCGAGTAGAGAGGGCGCAGCTGGTCGAAGGTGATGGGCAGCCGTGTGTGGGAGCTTCCCCGTGTGCAGACATAGAGTGTCGAAGGCTACAAAAGGTGGGCCGCCTTGTGAGTGGATAGAGCCAAGGGAAGAGCTGCAGAGCTGAGGCAGACTGGCTAATGGTGTTTGAGAGAAGCGAAGAGGCAGAAGAGCTGCCTTGATGAGGAAAGCCGTGTGGGCTGTAAGCATGGAGGACATGCATGTTGGAGAAGGCAGAGGCTGGTGGGGCGCTGGCTGTGGGAAAGAGACGGGTGCTTGCATCAAAGGGAGCTGCTAGCGAGGACAAAAGGGATGCAGATAAGCTGCAGGTGACGGGCTGGCTGGTGTGAGCCGCCTAGAAGACAGGACAATGGACAGAGAACATGGTGCCGAGTGAAGCACTGAGAAAGATAAAGTGTTGCTGCTTGGTGGTGGGCCGGTAGTAAGGCAGATAAGCTGCCTGGGTTTGTTGTGAAGCTGGCAGAGGGTCAGCACTGAGAGAGTGAGAGAGAGATGATGGTGTAGCTGCTGTCTGCTGACGACACATGCAGAAGTGATGGGTCGCAGAGGACTCGAGGGTTAGCTGGTGTGGGCGCCTTCTGGAGCGAGAGTGGCCGGGTTCATTCTGGTGTGGTTGGTACAGCACGCAGGCGAGTGGATTATGTGGTGATCGGGGATGTGGTGTATCCTCGGCTGACAGGCCTGAGTGTTTTGTTTGTGGGTTGTGTGAGTAAAGCTTCTGTGTCGGGAGAAGCTTGTATGATGTTTTGATCTGGGAATATAAAGCTGGGTGTTTGTCTTGGTTTATGGTGCCCCTGTTCTGAGCTGTCTTATGGTGTGGGTGGGTGGTGAATGTTGAGAGAGTGTTCCAGCCGGTGGCTGGTGGTGCCCCGTTCGTGGTAGTCTTTCCAAGTTTGGGAGGTGGAAGAGCTATAGAGGCAGGTTCTTTCTTCTTTTTTTCACCTCACACTAGCATCAAACTTATCAAGAGTAACCAATGAATCCTTTCCTAAACTACTTTCCACAACATTCTCAACATCAAAACTATAACTTTTTTCTCAACCACACACACCTTATCCTTTAACTTCCACACAATGCACTACTAGAATGCAAAGGCAACAATGAATACTATGCAATGGGAGTTGAAACTCAAAGTATATGGAAGAAACAAAGGTGTTTCTCTGGTAGCGGTGCCAAAAATGTTATGGGTTGTCTCACCTCCAAGAGAGAACTCTACACATTCATCTAATGGATAAGCAATAGAACACAACCATCATGGGGTACTTACCAATGCTTCGATCTCAAGTCCCTGCCTCCAAGCTTCGATCTCAAGTCCCTGGTAGCGGTGCCAAAAATGTTATGGGTTGTCTCACCTCCAAGAGAGAACTCTACACATTCATCTAATGGATAAGCAATAGAACACAACCATCATGGGGTACTTACGAATGCTTCGATCTCAAGTCCCTTGAGGCCTCCAAGCTCGCTTTGTAAATCTCCAAACTCCAAGCTCCACCTCCACTCTATCAACCGTGGAGTCGCTCACACCATTACATAGACCAATCACACTCTCTCTCACTCTCTCATACAAGCATAAACACACAAGCATGAAAGAGGCACAATGCTAGAATGCTCTCACTCCTCACTCTCTCACAAGCACAAGGGAAGAGCTCTCAATAGCACAAAGGAGACTGTGTCCTTTTCATTATGAGAAATTGCCTTATATACAATTGGCCCTTATTCACACTTGGTGAATAAGCAGGCCTCTGGTATGTCATACGAGGTTTCTCAAAAGGTCTCCATGACTGGAGCAAAGGCAAGGAGATTTTTGGAGAAGCCACTAAACATAGAGAATTCAAAGAAGACTTGGGGACTCTGGAGAGACCTGTGTGTAGTCACCACAAATGTAGATTGTCCAATGCCAGCTCTTGTAAATATGCGCAAACAGCTTTGGATAAATTTCAATAACATGGGTTCGCATTATGAATCAAAGTAGCAAAATTGCCCAAGAACGAGCATAATTCCAACAACATATCGTAGAATTCACCAAAAGTGTGCTAGGTGCTTGGCATTAGGAAAAAGGGGAGCTTATTTTGGGGCCTTTTATGGTTTGGAGAAAATGTCTCACAACCAATCACGAGAAGGCCAACATAACGTAGAAAATCCACAAAAAAAGAGTGAAAATAGAAAATAGATCAGTACTTTATGGTGACAGAAGCGTGCAAGATGAATAGGGAGATTTGTTTTTGATTCTCTTCTCCAGCATGTCTCTATCATGAGATTTTAGTCCATCTTTGAGCGTAAGAGTTTGTTTGAAACTTCCCGCTTGCAACAATCCAATTTTCTTTCTTCTCATACTTTTTTGAGGGACTATTCCATCTTCGACAAGCATCTCTCCTTGCCATAGCTTGGTTGTAATTTGCTCTCTTCAACATTTCACCTGTTGTGGATATCTTTTTGTTCTTTCTTTTAAGTCGATCTGCATTACTTAGAATGTTAGATTAATTGAAATCTAACATCATACTATCTTTCTTTTGTGTTGGTTTCTATTAGGGGTGTGTTAGATTTGTAGCCTGAGATGGCACCCAGAAACAATGGACGTAGCATTAGAAAACGTTCGGTGGGTTTAGATGGTGAAGACTCTCTTGATGTATGAAACATATCTTTTCCACAAAGGCCTATCACACATATTTCAAGCATAGAGGTTTCCAATATTGTAACAGCAAATGCTAGTTGGAAAATGTTTGAAGTGGGAAAAGGAGCTTGGGTACTAATGCAACCCAAGAGGATCAGGAAGAAGAGCAAAAAGTAACAATCAACGAGTACTTTCCTGACATCGAAAGGCAGAGTAAAAGGTTTTAGAGTGAAAGAAGGCAGAAGATGTGTAAAAGAGATTCTGGTGTAGCATGTTTATATGCATCGAGAACTTCAATTGCGAGAATATCCAGCTTATCTTCCACATCATAGACCAAATTGTAAACACATAATATAACTTAAATTATTTTCAATGCACAATTGTTTCTCTCTTTATAACTAAGATTATCTTTTTGAATGTTTCAGATCTATATCCTTCATCATACGAGGAGTGGCAACCATTGGAATGCATTTTAGGATTCTTCAATGTCGTACATGGCGTGATAGGAGAGCTACAGTACAAAGGTATGGCTAAAGCGGGTATTTTTTTCTATGATCACTTCTACGAGCTATTGGACCATGCTCATTATTATGGCATATTGCAAAGGCAAGAATTTTTTGGAATGGAATATAATAGACTGGCCTGTTCCCGATGGAAGTATAATAGAGGCATATAGAGCCAAACTATATGCAGAAGTGCAGCATTCATTGAAACCAAATATTGCAATAAGACTAGTCAAAATCATAGTTTTTATGCCTGTCAATGTTTTCATTGATATTTTTTAAGAATATTCAATCAGAGTTTGTAAGACTATGTTTTCTTTTAAAGCAAAAGGCTGTGATGACATTCCAAAATTTTTGGGATGATGGTTGGGATAAAATTATGGCCAACACTATGTATTGTGAGGTTGTCCATGACACAATCAATCTCAAGTACATGTTTGCCTCCCAAAATTTTATTTTCTCATTTTACTATAAAACGAAGCAGGATGATAAGTACTTGAACATGCTACACAAGGAAAGACTCAAAGACTCAGTTTGAGATTGAAAAGGATTGATACTTTTGTAGAAAAATTAATCTTGGAAAACACTCACTAGAGAGTAGCCAGGATGAGAGTATCTGTTAGGTATGACTTCCTCTAGGAAAGAGCCTTTATATAGTCTCTAGTGAGCCTGAACTCCAAATCATCCATATCAAAATCAGTGGTCTCTAATTTTATTTTAATTTTGGGCCCCAATTCTAGAAGCCTCTCCTGTATCTTCAACTCCTTAACAAGTGTTTCTTACTCTAGGTCCGAAGATGAATCCTTCACTTGTTGTTTCATTAAATCCTTATAGACTGACTTCCCTCTGGTCTCATAGTTGTGTGTGACCTCTTCTATCTTCACCTCATCCTTAGAGTGCTTCCTACTTGGTGGTATTAATAAGATGTCTCTCATCTTAATATCATCCCAGTCTTTTGCATTCAGAATCTTATCATATCTGTACCGTACTCTCACTAATGTGTTGATATCCTTTTTCATTATGGTCACCCTATGTGCATGGGCAGCAACTAGCATGGTATCGTGGAAGAACTCTATGAGAAAATCTTATGCTGCCTCCTGTAGGGTGAGAAGGCCTGTCCTACACCACCTGAATCTGACACCCCAATAGTCACATACTTGCCTCACAAGTCTCTGGAAAGGAGCCATGGGCATTGCAAAGCCTACAACCTTTTGTGCCTTCCTGATCTCCCTGAGAACATTTGCTCCCTGATTGATTCTCTTCTTCTGGCATATCTGCAGCATGTGCATGGGCTTGCCCTTCCTAGAGGACTTTGACCTCCCCTTTGAAGGACTTTGACCTCCAGAGCACTACCAGGTTAGGCCCACTTCCCTTTCTCCCTGCAGTTTCCTTTGTTCTTGCCATCAAAACTGAAAGAGTAATAAGCAAAATATTTAATTAACTTTAAAGATGACATCCATAAGGTAAGCTTCCACTCATAAATAGGTACAATAATAGGAACTATCATGGAACATAAAATGGAAGAGGAGAACAGGAAATTCCATATGTCATTAGAATCAAGTAAGATAAGGAATAGATCGGAATCCACCTTCTCCACAAGATAGCATGTCAAAGGAAGAGTTTTGCCAGAAAATGCGATTTCGGAACATTTGATGGAAAATAGGTTCATATCACGTTTGCCCACTAAAACATTAGTACTATCTCATCACAATTTATTCCATTTTATTCCATGGTGATGTATTATGATACATGACTCTGAGCTGAAAGAATGGAATAGCCTAAGGCCAAAATTTGCAATAAAATGCAATTTTCAAGGTTCTCGCTGCAAAGAAACATCGAAATCGCGTTTCTTGCCAAAAAAGTGATCCAACAATGAAACTTATATGCACTTCATTTTCTGAAAAGATTTATTTAGACTTGTCTATTCATCGAATATATATAAGGAATAAAATAATAGGGTTTCAGTTTTGCAAGAGTATACCCTCTCTGATGATACAATCCTTTCAGAAGGCTCTGTACTTGACTTCGGTTGAGCTGGGGATATGATGATGGTATCTTTCAGTTGGAGAATGCCATGCTGAATGCTATCCTTCATTCGGAGGATGCCTTTTTGTGGAGGAGATGTACTGAACAGACATGTGAGGAGGGCAAGTATACTAGCACATTGCATACTTTATGCCTCGGAATTCATGCCCGCGTGGCACGTGCCACCATAAATGTCACACATGTGATCAACGGTACTTGCCACGTGCATCATGATGATGTGTCCTTGGTTTCTGTGTAGATTCTTTTATCGTGTCCTTTTGTATTCTCCTCCACACCAACCATCTACTGACCACTTTCACCATCCCCTTCACTCAAGCACCCATCCAATACTTTCCTCTTCAAGCATTAGCCTCATACCTTGCAATACCAAATAGACACAGATTATCTGCTTCAACCCTAAACCACATCTTGGTATTCCTTTTAGGCAACTTTGATACACCTATTCAAGGTCCTCTTGCATACACTTTCGTTTAGAGGGCATGGACAGAGGAAAAAGAGGTACTGTTCTAACTCATCTCAATTATATATTATAGTGTTTTATTCTGTAATGTAAGCATCTAAAACTGAACTTTTGTGTTGTTGGAACCCGAGTTGTAGTAGTTCCAATATCAAAAGGTGGTTATGATGGAAAACGCGAAATAGGATGGTTTTGCTTTAGGGGGATAGAATATCACGTTTTCTAGCAGATTTCGCACAACTTTCTTTTATGTCCTCTCCATTAATTACATATGCTAGTATATGAGTTCTAACACATACAAAGAATTCTCGCAATGAAACGCGATTTCAATGTTCTGGCTGCAAAGACATGTCAAAATCGCGTTTTTCGACCAAAAGTATTTTGTATGAGAATTGATGCATATCTCGTATTTTTTGGCCTTTACCGATATATTATGTAATGGTTTTCTCTGTTCTCTCCGTGTATCTTTATGTGCATGTACAGTTTTGGATAATGCTCCAGCCAAGAGAACATTGGACTTGTCAAAATACTCTATCAAAGATGAGGAAAGTCCAAGTGAGCAATATTTAAAATTACTCCTCTTTATGTCACACCACAAGTCTATATGCTGCAAACCTCATTTCCACAGCATGTCTCTTTGCTCAGTGCATAGATGCAAACTCTTTTGGCGCTTCAATATCGGTGCATACTGTTGTTCCAAGTTGACATGGAAATGATGAAGTCGTTTCCTACTGGTTTCTCCTATTGCCATGTTTCACAACAATGCAATGTATTCTTTCTTACTATATATTGTTTTGTTTCAGAGTTGAAGAAGGCGCTAAACATTTTTAAATTCGAAATGAGAGAGATTAGTTATGTAATACTGACAAAAGAATCGTTCATACGTGTGAGCCAAACCTATGAAAAAGGTATCTTCTCAAAGCTTTTAATGATAAGACCTCGTTGTTTGTGAGCAACAGTATATTTATTGCCTCAAATTGACAGTTTTGGACCTGTTGTGACTATTTTACATAGTTTAAGAGCAAGATAAATAAGAAAATAGTGAATTTCTTATAGGGCCCCAAAATGAGCTTCGAATTCTTCTAATGGGGAGAGAGTAAAGTAACACACTATACGGTAAGTTGTACAATAAAAAAATAAACTGGTGTTTTAACCTGGACTTTTTCTAATTAAATTCTATTGTCATGTGTACATCACATAGTTTATGCGCATGGTGTGTATTTCATGAAACAAGTATGGATTGCTTGACAGGTGGAGTACCCAAGGGATGGAGAAATCACATTATAAAGTAAGAGGGGTTTATTTTAAAAATACAAGACATGGAGGTGGAGCTTGTGCAGTAGGAACACATACAAACTATCTACAAGAGATGTTCAATTGGTTTTATCACACAACCTTTGGAAGGGTATTGGTTAGGGAGAGGGCCCAACAATCAAAGCTTGCACAAGAGGCACACAAGGCTATAAAAGGTCATGCTCGGCTTGAATGGTTGCAGACCCAATTCTCCCCATAGGCATGGTGCTTGGTTGTACAAATGAGGAGACAAGGAAGGCATTGGGTTGTGCATGCACCAGTACAAATCTAGATGTATTAAGGCTAAGAAAATAAGTTTAGTTAGGTTTTTTTTTCTCCCTAAAAAAAACTATTAATAGTTCCTTCACTCACTTCATTTTCATTTCACTTTTTAGAGAGCTTGAGCTTAAGATCTACGTAGGCACCCATGTAAGGACACTAACACATCACCACGTTAGCACAGTAGGCATAGTCGTACATGGATATGGCATGCGCCAAGAACACTGCACGTGTTACCATGCCTTCACACAAAACACAGTGCAAGGCACCCAACGACCACCACATACTGGCAACACCACATGCAAGAGAGTGACCCCTGGGATTCTAGGACATACCCAATGGGATCACCAAAGTCCAGCCCTACTCCCACAGCAACACCAACGCATACACATGCAGGCCCTTCTAGTGGGAGCAAATGCATAGGAGACCCCATGACGACTCAGCCACCCCAGAGATCAAGACAAAGACATCGATGATGAGCAATTCGACTGGGTTGGTGAAAACATTCCTACATTGCGTACCACCACAAGTGGCAAGACCCTACTACCAGGACACAGGGTCCCTTACCTACGTGGGAGGAACTTGATACACATGTACCACAGTAGCAGGAGGAGGAGGATTTAGACTATGAGAGAGATCAAGGGCAGGTTATTGCAAGTGCGCGCAAGCGTAGAAAGGTCAAGCCCTTCAAGC
Organism: Cibotium barometz; assembly: GCF_041138505.1. Taxonomy (NCBI): domain Eukaryota; kingdom Viridiplantae; phylum Streptophyta; class Polypodiopsida; order Cyatheales; family Cibotiaceae; genus Cibotium; species Cibotium barometz. The sequence continues at coordinate 44,267,100 of NC_141065.1, forward strand.
CAAGGAATTCCCAACTTTGCCAATGGAATTCCCAACCTTGCCAATGCACCAACACAACACAGAGAGCTCCAAGGAGAAGGATGCGCCTAGGACATAGGGCTCTACAAGAAATCAAGTTTTATCATAGGAACATTGAGTTGCTGATATAAGAAGAGCCCCTTTCGCTTGCACAGTCAAGGAGATTCTTCAACGATATAGAACAGAGTTCCATGTTGTGCAAGGGATTGCCCCCTTAAAGCAGTGCAAAAAGCTACCGAGGCTTACCTTGTTGGGCTCTTTGAAGACACCAACCTCCTTAAAATACATGCAAAGAGGATTACCATTTCTGCTAAGGACATGCAACTAGCTTGGCGTATTCGAAGGTGAGCGCGATACGATCTAGAGATCTTAGATGTTAACCTTCTTCTTGAAGCAACTCTTTTGTTTCAAACCGGCTTTCATTTGTAACCTTCTAGGAGCATTTGTAACAAATGCTCCTAGAGGGCTGAGGCAGTTGTGCCAGAACAATGCAAATTTGGCCTCTACAACGGCGATGTAGGCTAAAAATTTGCACTGTTCGGGCACTTCTCCCCTAGTACACTGATGCATTGAAGTTGAGTACACTGATTTTGGAGAAACAATAGTTTAGAATATAAAAACACCTTTAATCATGTGTAAAAATACATTGTTTGTCATCCAATGCATCAGAATTTCTCCTCGAGGACTGGGGAAGATGTGCCAGAACAGTGCGAATTTGGGTTTTACAACGGCGGTGCAGGCTCAAAATGTGCACTATTCTCGCACTGCTCCCCCAACCACTTAGGATCATTTCTGATGCATTTGTAATGAAGTTGATTACACTGATTGAGAAAGAGTAGTTTACAAGATAAAAACACCTTTAATCATGTGTAAAAATACATTATTTTTCATCCACCAATGCATTAAAAATGCTCCTAGAGGGATGGGGAAGCTGTGCCAGAACAGTGCAAATTTGGGCTCTATAGCGGCGGTGCAGGCTCAAAATTCACACTGTTCTGGCACTGCTCCCTCAGGCCTCCCGAGGGTCATTTCTAATTCATTTTACAAAGAAATTGAGTACACTAATTGTGAGAAACAGTAGTTTACAAGATGAAAACACCTTTAATCATGTGTAAAAATACTTTGTTTTTTTATCCAATGCATCAGAATTGCTCTTGGAGAGTTGGGGAAGCTGTGCGAGAATAGTGCGAATTCGGGCTCTATAGCATACTAGTGGTGCAGGCTAAAAACTCACACTGTTCTGGCACTACTCACCTAGGCCCCTAGGGTTGTTTTTGATGCATTTACAAATAAATTGATGGTTACAAACTAGAAAAAACAATGATATACTTGATGAAAATAAGTTTGCAAAAACTGTATTGTATTCATAATAAGAAGTGATACATCATCTTCACAAAAGCTTTCTTACAATATTAAGCTTCCTTCTCTTGTTATCCGGCAGAGTATTCTCAAGGAGTGATTGGGCTATTTCTTGAGGATCCTCTGTGCCTATGTTTTTGGCTATACCTATACGAGCTAGAAGCTTACCCCTAAATCCAGAACCAGAAACATCGAAGGAAGGGATTTTTTAATCAAAACTATACATTTGGTGCTCTACGCCATATAGAGGCTATACAGAGCACCTTTGAGGGCTTTCAAAAAGAAGAGAGTGAAGGGGTGTAGTCCATGTGGATGATGGTGATGCCATCCACAGGAAGCCGACCAACGTAGTACAGCATCATGTCCATGGACCTTGGCCTCCTGGTCTCTGTTGCCGTCGCCTCTCCTAGAAGGTGCGTCAATTTCAACCACCATCTGCAATCAAAGGAAAATTCAAAATATTTTCCTATACATAATCACAAATGTTTCTAAGTTGTAAAAGGTTGATTATTGCCTCTTGCTCAATGTCTTTTTTTGCCAAAGTGCTGGTGGGGGTGGAGAGGTCAATCGAGGACTTAGCCTCATCCTTTTTAGGTGCTTTAGTCTCCTCCATCACTCTAGTATAAGGGGTATCCTTTTCAGCCTCTAGCTTGTCTTGTAAGGTTGTGAATTCCTCCTCTGGAACTAGGGCTTGCTCCGCGGTCTCAACCACACTATCCTTGACCAAAGCAATTGTCTCTGCGAAGAGCGATAGATTCTCCAAGGGTAATATAACACTATCTAGGTGAGGACCGAGGTTGGACGTATCAAGGTCCACGTCACATTGTGTGCATATAATGCCCAAGCATTCATCCATTCTTGAGCTAGCTACCTTTTCAAGGTCATGAAGAAATAAGTATTCTTCACCTTCAACAACAATGGTGCTCAAGAGATTGATCTCAAGCCCTGACAGCACCTTGCTCTCCTCATTGGGAAGATGACCCCACATCTTCCACTACAGCGGGCTGTTCGGCTGCACATTGTGCACCCTCTCGAAAGTGCTCTGATGCAAGGTGCTCTTCTATATCAGCACTAGTACTACCTAGTGCCTTCACTTCCTTGTCATCCCTCAAATACCCTGCCAACTATAATGCACGCATCTCTACCTCCTCATCTGAATCCTCATCACACTAATGAGGAATGCAAAAGTGGCGAGCCACGAGAGGAACCTAGTTCCTAAATTTTTCCTCCCCAACCTCTTCACCTCCTTCTTATTGAAGGTACAGTAAGCTCTTGCACAGCGGGGATGCAGATGTCGATGAAGCTTTCAAGGTGTTGTATGTAGGGGCGGGCATATTATTGAATGTACGCAAGCAGCTCAACAGGCACCCATCAATCATTGGGGCAATGGGGAAAGGAGATGGAGTGGGGAGCCAAGTATTGCTCCATGTATGCAATCTGCATCTTTCATAATGTTGGGACGCAAAGGCGAGCGACTTTTCAAAGTCGACTTCACATCAAAACATGGCAAAGAGCTCGCTCTTGCCTGCCCATAGGGTGGTGGAGAGGAACTCATAGAAGTCATCAACGTGGGTAGCCATGTGTGAATGCAAAGAGATAGTGTGAGCTCGTGCTTGGTTTCTATTGCGTGAAAATTAGAAAGAAGGTACCTTTGGCCTATTTATAGTTAAAATTTAAAGTTTGGCCTTCTCACACTAGACCGCTAGACAAAAAAATCACAGTTTGCACAGAAATATTAAGATTTCAATTAAATAAAGAGGGGTTAAAAAAGAGCCTGCTAAAAAATTACAAGCATGTCATCTAATCTAAAATCATTATAATGTCTTCATTTTTTGCCTCTTGTGACATTTACTTCATGTTGATCTCCATCTCCTTGTTGACTTGAAAGCTTGTCATTGCCTTTACCTCGATCCTAAAACTCTTGCCCCTACAGTATATCAGAACAGAGGCTATTTTCCAATATACCCAGTTCATCTTCAGGCTCTTCCACATGCCTACTATGTGTTGGTAGGGCTATGCACCTTGCTACTAAAAATTCAAGGTCCCCCCATGGTTGTCTCCTCCTTACGCTTCCCAATCTATAAAATATAGAAAGTGGCACAATATTCAGAAAGTGTAAGGGTTAAATCTAGACATGTAGTGGATTCACGTATACATTTCTTCTCATCAACTTGAAACTTGACTCTTCCACATTATCAAAGCCCATGATGCTAAAGTGTTGACGCAGGTTGCTAGGTTCCAATGCTTGCTTGCTGCCACTCGCTCAATCCATCCATTTTGCATCATCACAACTATCTCAATAAGCACAATTTCTTCTTCTTAGGCTTAAAGTGGGATCCATGTCCGGTGCTTTTGTATCCATCTTTGGTAGTGTACACGCATGTACAAAATAGAGCGTGCCTTCAAGAACCTGAAAGACACTGTAGAATCTACTACATTGCACTTGTACACATCACCTTGATGTGACTCCTCATTAACCTCCTAACCCTCTCCTAGTAATCCTTGAATGAGGACAGATCGTACCTCCTTACAAATATACATTATTTTCGTTTGGTGCATTGGAATGGAATTGAATATATGCACAAAAACATGTAAAGGACAAAACCAATTTAGCCCTATTGACCTAGATGCCTTTGAAAACTTGAGTGATGTTTTGATATCACTTACCATCTTAAACTTTGAGCATAAGATGGTTCAAGCATCAGGTTTGGGCCATTCGGGATTGTTAAGAAGGGGGTTGGGGATCTCTTCTAGCTTGCCAAATAAACATGGTTTTTTATCTACAAAATATGAGTGAGAAAAGAAAAAGATATTGTTCTGTACAAGCTCACTTGGGCTTTGAGATACAAACATTGCCTCTCCAATGGATGCATGCATAGCATAGAAAACTCTAGTGAGGATTTGGAGTGGTTATTTCTCAACATAATTAGAGGGAAAAATATCTGCACAGATAGACATAAGAAAATGGAGAATCATAAGAAAATTTGAAATAAAAAATCCATATTAGCATGTTGTAAAAGCTGTGTTTAACTGACAATTTGAAGGAAACCTTGGTTGTTGGCCTTGAATGTAAAGGTATCCAAGGGTATACACATGTTGCACTATGGCAGCCAGTCCTTCCTTCTTAGTATGCCTGAAGCATTGTAGCCTCCCCTTCTAATGATGTAGCATATTCCCTAGTTGATGCACTCGATGTGGTTCCTTAGAGCTTGGCTGCATGTAGACCCAAGCCCAAACCGTGAATCTTGTTGGAGCCCAAACTGCATGCTCATCTCTTGTGTTATGTAGCACAAGATCTTCCACCTTCTCCCTAGGTCTTCTCACGTTACTAGAAGAGGCCATGGTGATAAGAAAAGAGAAGAAGGGAAAAGAAAAGCTTGTTACAATAGAGGAGTGGAGAGGAGAGAAAGTTCAGGGTTTTCAGTGCAGCAATGGAAAGCTTAAAAGAGGGTTAGAGTTTGAGAGTAGGCTTCCTGAACCTAGAGTAGACTAAAGAGGGATAGAGTTTCTACTCAACAATGGACAGGGAGGGAGCTTCAGAGGGAGAGAGAGGGATCTTAAGAGGGAGGGAGCTTTAGAAGAAGGGAGAGCTTGAGAGGGATGGAGTTTCTGCAGCAATGGAGAGCTTAGAAGAGGAAGAAAGAGGGAGAGGGAGCTTGAGGAGGAGGGAGAGCTTGAGAGGTATGGAGTTTCTGTAGCAATGGAGAGCTTAGAAGAGGAAGAAAGAGGGAGAGGGAGCTTGAGAAGGAGGGAGAGCTTAAGAGGTAAGGAGTTTCTGCAGCGATGGAGAGCTTAGAAGAGGAAGAAAGAGGTTCAAAATGAGGTTTCCAATCCTAGAGTATGTTGGGGGGACGTTTGAGAGGGAAAACACACTTTTGGGAAAAAATTAAGAAAATTTAATTTTTAGGGTTTTTTAATCCCCGAGATTCTAGGTGTGGGGGACCTCTAAGTTTGGGCCCATGAGTACTAATTAGGCCCCATTAACAAACCAAAGCCTAGGTCACCTAGGGTCAAAGAAGTCAAAAATGTACACCCAACCCTCTTTCTATTGGTCCATTCCAAATCAAAAGTTAATCCAAGAGGCCCTCTTTGGGTCCAAAAAATCATAATGTGTAGGGCGTCTATCATGTCATTCATATCTTGCTCCAAATACGTTAGAGATTCCACCATAGTTTCTTTTTCACCACCATGAGGCTGATTAGTACTTGCTTGTGTTGTTATCCGTCTAGTACTCCACTCGGGTTGAAGGTCCAAGTAATCGATGTGTTGCTCATTTTGAGGACACACATTCGCAACACCAAGTAATGTATTTAGATGCTCAACTGAAATATACCGTTTTTCTTTACATGGTCGTTGCAACTTCTTTGTCTTCGAGAGATTTAGTACTTGCACCGATTTGCAAGGGCACAAGTATTTCTCCTCTACATTTGAGTGTCCCCCCATGTTTGTAGTGTTCACACCATCCATGATTGTTAGCTTATGTTTTTTAGGAGAGGATGAATGGCCCTTTATATATGAGGCCATAGTTTAGTCGGCCAAAGTTTAAATTCTAATGGGAAATGTGTCGGGGTGGGAAATCTTAAAGATTGTATACACTTTTACAATATAATAATCTTTCATCATCAGAACATACGTGAGAGATAAGGTCAAAAAAATTGTCGATAACAACGTCGGTAATATTCTAGACATATATTTGGACTCATATACTGATGCTTTTACTGACATATATATCGATGCTTTTAATGAATAAACCTCTGACGAAATCTCCGACACTAGAAAATAACAGAGCCGAAACGTAGACTCTATTTTTCTCATTTTTTGGCTTCCCCTCTTCCTTGATTGGTGAATACATCTTGCTTCTTCCTCATGCACGAAGTTGACATTACACAATCACACACATGTATGTATGTGCACACACAATCACACATATATGCTTGTAAGTGTGTGTGTGTGTACGTGTGTGTATGGGGGAAAGAGAGAGAGAGAGAAAGAGTTTTTGTGCATGTGTGAGGGTGTGTAAGAAAAGAGAGTGCATGTGCATGTGTATGTGTATGCATGAGAGAGAGGTCTGTGTGTATGTGAGAGAAAGAGAGAGAGAGGGGGGGAGGGGGGGGGAGTGTATATTGCATGTGAGAAAAGAGAGGATGTTTGTGTGTGTACGTGCATGCGAGATTGTATCTCTGAGAGACACATATACACATATGCATACATGCACACATACGTGACACACATGAATGTGCATGTGTACATGCACACACATGAAGACACACACATAAATGCATATGCATGCACATAAGGACATACATAAACACACATACACATAAATGCATATGCATGCACATAAAGACATACATAAACACACATACACACTCATGTACACAAGTATGCGTGTGCACACATGGATGTGCATCACCCACACATGCACACATGTATACATAGATGCACATACATACACATTTGCACATGTACATGCACACGCATATGTATGTGGGCAGGCCTAGGAGTGAAAGGGAACCGATGTTTTTTTGGAACCTTGGTCACGCAACAACACGGGTCCAATATTAGTAATTAATTCCACACACATTTTCGTAACTTGATAATGAAGATAGATTTGGCATGCTGCCAAACACACACACACTCTCTCTCCCATCAAATCACATCAAATTACCAAAGGGGGTTGGTGAGTATCCCAATGCCAACGAAGAAATAAGGAAGCTAGAAGATGCCAAAGTCTTAGTCAAAGAGTACCAACAACTTCATGAAACTAAGCCAAGGGCCAGTTGAGTAAGGGATACCATCTATCCACCATGAGATGAACTACCCCAGCCAACCCCGATTCCGGAAGGAACTGAAGAGGACTCCCAAACAAACACAATGACTAGAATGTTTGACGAAAATGAGTTGGGGGAATCTATTCATTCCTTTCCCTTGGAAGAGTATGAGACCCCTCGATGGGAAGAACACTTTATATCAAAGGAACCCAAGGATATAGGAAGCCTCACGAGGCAGCTGTACTATCCACACCTATCTAGATGCCCTTGGGGCAACTATTATGCAATTCACCCACCTTATGAATAGATGTAAAAGAATGGGTCAAGGGAGGACTAAGGCCAGCCTGCCGATAATATTGAGATGAGGCTCTGCCACCCTTGGCAAAAAGACCCTTGAAGCATACAAAGGGAATGCGAGTCATTAAAATACCAGTTAACCAACTGGGATGCTATTATGAGAGTGACGACACGAACGCTACCATCCCGATTCATCATAATGAATACCAAGCATTGGCTATCCTGGATGGTGGGGCAGGTGTCAGCATCATTACCAAACATTGCTGGGAAAACTGGGGGAAACCTGCTTTAAAAAGAGCACAACTAATCGTTAAGATGGCTGATGGAACATCTTCGAGACCCATTGGGCTCTTGGAAAATGTTAAGTTCATACTTTTTACGTTTTGCTATCATCATACATTTGTGGTCATGGACTTCCTATGCCAACCTGATACATATGATATAATATTGGGACGACCCTTCATGAGGGAATCCAAATAGGTGCATGATTGGGCCTTGGACCATGTATATGTACGCAGGGACTCACAAATCTTGAAGATTGATCTAAGAGCATGGAAAGCACACCCCATGGAAGGGAAATTGTTTGGTAATGACTCGGTCACAAATGAAGCGAACCGCATCCTTACAAATATGCGAACCTACAGATGAGGAGACCAAGGATGAGGAGGAAACGAGAATGTATGCATCATTAAATCCCCTTGACTTCAACAAAAATTGGATGCATGTGTTGGCTACCATTGATGTAATGCAACCCAAGGGAACCCATTATTTGGAATCTGGAACCGTCCCCATGACTTCTATCTGCATGGTTAATTGGCAAACCATGGATGAGGAATCAGGAAGGGAAACATCAAGTACAGAAGAGACTATGGGGCACGAAGCCGTACCAGTGCTCAATGCCTCAAACGATGGCAGAGACAGAAATGGTACCTAGCCCGACGAAACGCCCTACTGCAAAGTAGACCTATGAATGCCCAATGGTTGAGATACCTTGAGACTACAAGGGTACATGATGAATTCTCAAAGGATTGGGGCGAAGAGTTGAGCAAAATATCATTGGAAGGGAGGCACCAAGAGAAAATCACCCTTCAAGAAACTGATACACCCAAACTTGCAAAATTGTGATGCCAAAAACGCAACAAATCCTTGACAGAGGTAGAGCGTGAGGCCAAGAAAATCATGGCAAAGGCCAAAAAGGACAATGAGGATAAAACAGATGGGCTTTGAGTGCCCGACCATTTCAAGAACTATATAGTAGATGATCGAAGAGTGGCCTGGCCAACAACCACTAGGGTAAAAGAGGAAGGGTTTTCAACTTGCGAAACTAAACACCGAACATGTCTTGGAAAGAGTCGCTATGGGAGGGAAGCGTACAGCTTCTTAGATGGGTTTTTCGGGTACAATTAGGCATCCATAGCACCAGAAGACTAACATAAGATAGCCTTCAACACAACGTGGGGGATATTTTCTTACAAGGTCATACCATTCGGTCTCAAAAATGCCCCGGTGACCTTTCAACAATTGATGTGCACAGCTTTTAAGGACTACTTGCAAAAGTGGTTGGAAGTGTTTATTGATGATCTATCTGCACATTCTCGATGGGAAGGTCATTTGACCCACCTGAGGAAAGTGTTTGAACGCTGCCGATTATATCGGATATCATTAAACCCCTTGAAGTGCCAATTTTGGGTCAAGCATGGTGTGATACTAGGGCACATAGTCTCAAAAAATGGTATATCCATAGATGATAGCAAGGTCAAACTGATCCTAGAGCTACCACCGCCTACCAAACTACAAAGGAGTCCAAAGGTTTATGGGTCATGTGGGTTATTACCGACGCTTCATCATATTTTATGCTGAGATAGCCAGACCCTTGTATAAACTTCTCATTATCTTTGAGTGAAACAAGGAGTTTCAAGGGGCTTATGATCGTCTGAAGTAAGCCTTGGCAAGTTATGATCGTCTGAAGTAAGCCTTTAAACTCATTTTGCGACCCCCCAATTGGGATCCATATTCCACGTACACATCAATGCGTCAAATTTTGGTATTGGTTACGTGCTATCCCAACCTGGTGAGTTCAAATTGGACTATCCAGTTTTCTTCACTAGGCATCAGTTGAATGATGCAGAGTTGAACTATACCACTACAGAAAGAGAAGGATTGGACATGGTCTACGCAGTCAAGAAATATCGACATTATCTCTTGGCAAACAAATTCATATTTTTTGTAGAACATCAAGCCTTGTTATATCTAGTGAATAAGCCTTGCACCATGGGAAGAATCACACATTGGCTACCATTGTTATTGGAATTTGACTTTACTCTCACGATGGTAAGGAAGGAAACAGAGCATGTGTTGGCCGACCACCTGTCCAAAGTTCCAAATGGAGAACCGGCAACGCGTGTTGATGATGACCTAGACTAAATAAAATGTGGCAGGGCTGCCTAAGTTTAAAGTTGAAGGTATGCAAAAAGTTTGTGAAGCATGTCAATTTGAAAAGCAAACAAAACATATATTTCCACATGACAAAAATGTGAGCAAAAATGTACTAGATGTTGTGCATTCACATGTATGGGGTCGTGCAAAGACTATGCATATGGGTGGCTGTAGGTACTACTACGTAACATTCAATGATGACCACACGAGAAAAGTGTGGGTATACTTCATGATGAAGGAGAAAAGTGTGGATATACTTCATGAAGGAGAAGAGTGAAGTGTTTACTCATTTTCAGAATTTCAGAGTTATGGTGGCTGAAAAATAGACAAGAAAGCATGTGAAGTGCCTGAGGTTAGACGGAGGGGGAGAATACTTCTCCCAACGAGTTGTCTGAATTCTTACAAAAGAATGGCATTCAGAGACAATTTACATGTACATAAGGCTCCATAGCAAAATGGAGTTACTGAGCACAAAAACAGGCACATTGCAGAACTTGTTGTGGTTTTGACCATGGACTTTGGTTTGGGTACCCATATTGTTGTATTTCCTTGATAGTAGCCTTGTGCACGTAGTAGGTCTTCTCGGACCCATTGTTGATGACGACAATCATCAGGCCTCTATAAGTGCTTAAAGTTCTGCCACTTAGTAGGTGCTAGCAATGTCCAACTTTTGAATTGGGCCTTCCCGTGAATACGTTTATTACTCATTGTCTCATTCCTCTCTGGTTGATCCTTGAGTTGATTATTAGGCACCCATTTATGTATGCCCTTGTATGTTGGGTATTGTGTAGGCACATTTAACACAAAGGGTGTAGATTCTATTTTCTGAGGTGTTGCTTCTGCACTGATGAGTTGTTTTCCTTGATTTGCTGAGGTCCATAATGGTATGGACATGACCTTTTCACCGATGCTCAATGATGCTGTTCTTTCTTCCTGTTGAATATTACATTTGCTGGCATAGATCCAGGATCGTCCTAAGATCATCTCCTCCTCCATTGTACCTGTAGGCATCACAAACACCTTTCCAACCAAGGGATTATTACTGATGGAAATATTAACATTTAAATACCCTTTGTCCTTTGTGGTTGTTAGGTGGACACTACAAACTTGCGCATTCGTGGGTTCAAGGTGTGGTCTTCCTAAAGCTATCCAAGTATTATATGAGATTAGATTGTGGGCTGGATCCTGTATCTATTAATGCAACACTTGTTGCAATGCCTTTAGCTGTTGTGAGTCCCAACTTGATTCCTGGCTCAATGTTTAGGTCCCTTTCATCCTCAAGGGTTACGGACGCCATGTTGATGAATCAGGCCTTTCTGCATTTTAGCTTTTGCTTGCCGAGACTTAGCCTCATCTTGCGCTTGTTGCTGGATCTTTTCTTTTGCTAATTGTTTCTGTTATTTAAAGAGGTTCTCTTGCAAGAGCATCTCTTGGATTAATGGTCCAAAATATTTTTCAGTTTACTTCCATTGACATAGCATTCCATTTGGATGTCGTCAATTATCTCAATTCGGACAGACCCTTGAGGTGTGATTTTCGATACTCGGAATGGTCTTAGACCTCGGTATTTAAATTTCTTTTTCTTGGCATTTCCTACACCATACATTAGGATAAGGTCCCATATTTTTAACTCTTTTTATTTGAGGTTTCTATCAAACCAGTGTTTTTCCTGTGTAACTTTTCGACTATGAGCCCATGTGATGCTATCAATCGGGTCTCATCCAGTTTTTCCACGTCTATTAGCCTTTCCGCTAATGCATTCTGAATCAAATGCTCTTGTACAACAATCCTTAAGATTGGGATTAGGTATTCCATGGGCATAATCGCTTCAATACCATAAGCTAGATGAAAAGGAGTATATCCTGTCGCTTCCTTATATGATGTGCGGTAGGCCCAAAGAGCTGCTATCAGCTTATGCTCCCAATTTGTTCGATTTTCTTCTAATGTTTTGTCAGGATGGTACATAAAACCTTATTGGTACTTTCTACTTGACCATTGGCTTGTGGGTACTAAGGTGATGATTTCCAATGGATAACCAAGAATCTTGCAAAGTAAATGATTAATCACCTCATTGATGAAATGTGACCGCGATCAGTCTTACCAATTCTAAGGGGGCGGCCGAATCTTGATATGATTTGCTCATATACAAATTTTGCAGTTGTTCGTGCATCCGCTTTCTTTAAAGCTTTGGCTTTTGCCCACTTCGTGAAATAGTGCGTGGCTTACGATTATGTAGCAGGCTTGGGATGGATGCGCCCGCCGCTGGACTAATCGGCCCCACAAATTCTATCTCCCATTTTTCAAATGGTTGACTTACGATTATGGGGGTTAGTGGCATTTTGTCTTTTTGTTGAGAAACAACGAAACATTGGCATTCCTTGCATCTTTTGACGAACTCTATGGCATCCCCGAATAACGTAGGCCACCAGAATCCAGCTTCTTGGAGCACTTTTCAAGCTATCATTTCTCTAGCAAAATGCTCGCCTACTATTCCCGAATGAGATTCTTCCAGTATGATCACGTGCACAAATGAGGAGACAAGGAAGACATTGGGTTGTGCATGCACCAGCACAAATCTAGATGTATTAAGGCTAAGAAAATAAGTTTAGTTGGGTTTTTTTTCCCCTTAAGAAAACTATTAATACTTCCTTCACTTACTTCATTTTCATTTCACTTTTTAGAGAGCTTGAGCTTAAGATCTACGTAGGCACCCGTGTAAGGACACCAGCACTTCACCGCGTTAGCATAGTAGGCATAGTCGTACATGGATATGGCATGCGCCAAGAACACTGCACGTGTTACCATGCCTTCACAAAACAGTGCAAAAGGCACCCAATGACCACCACATACTGGCGACACTACACGAAAGAGAGTGACCCCTGGGATTCTAGGACACGCCCAATGGGATCACCAAAGTCCAGCCCTGCTCCCACAGCAACACCAACGCATACACATGTAGGCCCTTCTAGTGGGAGCAAATGCGTGAAGGAGACCCGATGATGCAACCACCCCAGAGATCAAGACAAAGACACCGACGATGAGCAATTCGACTGGGTTGGTGAAAACATGCCTACATTGCATACCACCACAAGTGGCAAGACCCTACTACTAGGACACAGGGTCCCCTACCTACCCAGGAGGAACTTGATACACATGTACCATAGTAGCAAGAGGAGGAGGATTCAGACTATGAGAGAGATCAAGGGTAGGTTATTGCAAGTGCACGCAAGCGTAGAAAGGTCATGCTCTTCAAGCCAAGGAATTCCCAACCTTGCCAATGCACCAACACAACACAGAGAGCTCCAAGGAGAAGGATGCGCCAAGGGCATAGGGCTCTACAAGAAATCAAGTTTTATCAAAGGAACATTGAGTTGCTGATAAGAAGAACCCCTTTCGCTTGCACAGTCAAGGAGATTCTCCAACGATATAGAACAGAGTTCTGTGTTGTGCAGGGGAAAGCAGTGCAAGAAGCTGCCGAGGCTTACCTTGTTGGGCATTAGGGGAAGGTTGAGGTCTATAGGGGCCCTTTAAGATGCCATGTGATTAAAAGGTTATTAAGGAAAAGGGCCAATCATGTTGGGTGATTAAAGGTGGTCAAAAGATTCTCTAAAAGATGCCTTTTTGTACTTTTCATTCCTAAAAAGTGGGAGGGAAAGTTTTTGAAATTTCGGACATCCATAACTTCTACATATGAGCTCAAAATTTGTCGGAGATTAGAGATCCAGAATCTACTCGCTGAGCTCTTTCCATAGATATGTCACATGATATGGTTTTTCCCACTCAATTTTAAATTCAATTTTGGCGGGAAACTTTGAAATTCAAACTTCTAGCCATTTGAAGAATAAGAAGGTATCTAAAGTCAAAGAAACTTAACATTTTAACAAAAAGTCATTAAAATCATAATATGGCAGCTTAAAGGGCCCCTATAGACCTCAACCTTTCCCTAATGGCTTTTTGAAGACACCAACCTCCTTACAATACATGCAAAGAGGATTACCATTTTTGCTAAGGACATGCAACTAGCTTGGCGTATTCGAAGGTGAGCGCGATACGATCTAGAGATCTTAGATGTTAACCTGCTTCTTGAAGCAACTCTTTTGTTTCAAACCCCCCTTTGTAACAAGTCTATCTGGCTTTCATTTGTAACCTTCTAATAATTTAAATTTCAAGTTTCGCTTACAATGTCTTGGTGTCATCATGTTTGTTCTATCATGTGCCAGTTTGTCACCCAAGGCATCAGAAATGCTCCTCGAGGGTTGGGGAAGTTGTGCCAGAACAGTGCAAATTCGGCCTTAACACCATATTCGGGAATATGGGAATTTCTCACAAGTTTGGGACACGTGGTGAAAAGTTTGGATTAACCATAACTTGAACACTACTAATCCAAAATGAGCGCTTTATAGCTCTTTATATTCCATTTTTCAAGCGCTTTCCAATGATAGGTCATATGAGAGGGTTTTGAGAAACTTACAAACGTGTTATCCATGTCCCCTTTTTTAAGTATTCAAAAATGGGAATTGGAAAATTCCCAAATTCACTAATATGGTGTTCCTTTGCAAAGACCATGTAGGCTAAAAATTCGCATTGTTCTGGCACTTTGTTCTGGCACTTCTCCCCTAGCTAAAAATTTGCATTGTTCTGGCACTTCTCCCCTAGCTACTCAAGATCATTTTTGATGCATTTATAATGAAGTTGAGTACACTGATGCATTGATAATGAAGTTGAGTACATTGATTGTAGAGAAACAATAGTTTAGAAGATAAAAACACCTTTAATCATGTGTAAAAATACATTGTTTGTCATCCAAAGCATCAGAATTTCTCCTAGAGGGCTGGGGAAGCTATGCCATAAGAGTGCGAATTTGGGCTTTGCAGCAGCGGTGCAGGCTCAAAAGTTGCACTATTCTGGCACTGCTCCCCCAACCACTTAGGATCATTTCTGATGCATTTGTAATGAAGTTGATTACACTGATTGAGAAACAGTAGTTTACAAGATAAAAACACCTTTAATCATGTGTAAAAATACATTATTTTTTATCCAATGCATCAAAATTGCTCCTAGAGGGATGGGAAAGTTGTGCCAGAACAGTGGGAATTTGGGCTCTACAGCGACGGTGCAAGCTCAAAATTCACACTATTCTGGCACTGCTCCCCCAGGCCCCGAGGGTCATTTCTAATGAACTTTATAAAGAAATCGAGTACACTAATTGTGAGAAACAGTTGTTTACAAGATGAAAACACCTTTAATCATGTGTAAAACTACTTTGTTTTTTATCTAATGCATCAGAATTACTCCTGGAGGGGACTGGGAAAGTTGTACCAGAATAGTGCGAATTTGGACTCTATAGCATAGCGGTGCAGGCTAAAAATTCACACTATTTTGGCACTACTCACCCAGGCCCCCAGGGTCATTTCTGAAGCATTTACAAAGAAATTGATGGTTACAAACTAAAAAAAACAATGATATACTTGATTAAAATAAGTTTACAAAAACTGTATTGTATTCATAATAAGAAGTGATATATCATCTTCACAAAAGCTTTCTTACAATATTAAGCTTCCTTCTCTTGTTATCGGGCAGAGTGTGCTCAAGGAGTGATTGGGCTATTTCTTGAGGATCCTCTGTGCCTATGCTTTTTGCTATACCTAAACAAGCTAGAAGCTTACCCCTAAATCCAGAACCAAAAACATCGAAGGAAGGGATTTTTAAATCAAAACTATACATTTGGTGCTCTACACCATCATAGAGGCTATACAGAGCACCTTAGAGAGGGCTTTCAAAAAGAAGAGAGTGAAGGCAGATTGAGGGGTGTAGTCCATGTGGATGATGGAGATGCCATCCACAAGAAGCCGACCAAGGTAGTGCGCCAATGTAGCATCATGTCCATGGACCTTGGCCTCCTGGTCTCTGTTTGCCGCCGCCTCTCCTAGAAAATGTGTCAATTTTAACCACCCTCTGCAATCAAAGGAAAATTCAAAATATTTTCCTATACATAATTACAAATGTTTCTAAGTTGTAAAAGGTTGATTATTACCTCTTGTTCAATGTCTTCTTTTGCCAAAGTGCTAGTGGGGGTGGACAGGTCAATCGAGGACTAAGCCTCATCCTTTTTAGGTGCTTTGGTCTCCTCCATCACTCTAGTATAAGGGGTATCCTTTTCAACCTCTAGCTTGTCTTGTAAGGTTGTGGATTCCTCCTCTGGAACTAGGGCTTGCTCTGCGGTCTCAACCACACTATCCTTGACCAAAGCAACTGTCTCTGCGACGATTAGATTCTCCAAGGGGTAATATGACACTATCTAGGTGAGGACCTAGGTTGGACGTATCAAGGGCCACGTCACATCGTGTGCATATAATGCCCAAGCATTCATCCATTCTCAAGCTAGCTGCCTTTTCAAGGTCATGTGAAGAAATAAGTATTCTTCACCTTTCACAACAATGGTGCTCAAGAGATTGATGTCAAACTCTGGTAGCACCTTGCTCTCCTCATGGGGAAGATGGCCCCACATCTTCCACTACAGCAGGCTATTCTGCAGATTGTGCACCCTCTGGAAAGTGCTCTGATGCAAGCTGCTCTTCCACATCAGCACTCGTACCTAGTGCCTTCACTTCCTTGTCATCCCTCAAATACCCTGCTAACTACAATGCAGGCATCTCTACCTCCTCATCTGAATCCTCATCACTTCCTTGTCATCCCTCAAATACCCTGCTAACTACAATGCAGGCATCTCTACCTCCTCAGTGATGAGGAATGCAAAAGTGGCGAGCCACGAGAGGAGCCTAGTTTCTAAATTTCCCCTCCCCAACCTCTTTACCTCCTTCTTATTGAAGGTACATTAAGCTCTTGCGGGGATGCAGATGTCGATGAAGCTTTCAAGGTGCTAGATGTAGGGGCGGGCGTATTATTGAATGTACTCAAGCAGCTCAAGAGGCACCCATCGATCATTGGGGCAATGGGGAAAGGAGATGGAGTGGGGAGCTAAGTATTGCTCCGTGTATGCAATCTGCATCTCTCATAATGTTGGGACGCAAGGGCGAGCGACTTTTCAAAGTCGACTTCACATCAAAACATGGCAAAGAGCTCGCTCTTGCCTACCCATAGGGTGGTGGAGAGGAACTCATAGAAGTCATCAAAGTGGGTAGCCATGTGTGAATGCAAAGAGATAGTGTGAGCTCATGCTTGGTTTCTATAGCGTGAAAATAAGAAAGAAGGCACCTTTGGCCTATTTATAGTTAAAATTTAAAGTTTGGCCTTCTCACACTAGACCGCTAGACAAAAAAATCACAGTTTGCAAAAATATTAAGATTTCAATTAAATAAAGAGGGGTTAAAAAAGATCCTGCTACAAAATTACAAGCATGTCATCTAATCTAAAATTGTTATAATGTCTTCATTTTTTGCCTCTTGTGACATTTACTTCATGTTGATCTCCATCTCCTTGTTGACTTGAAAGCTCGTCATTGCCTTCAGCTCGATCCTGAAACTCTTGCCCCTCATGTATATCAGAACAGAGGCTAAGCTCTTCCACATGCCTACTATGTGTTGGTAGGGCTATGCATCTTGCTACTAAAAATTCAAGGTCCCCCATTTGCCATGATTTTGAGACCATGGTTGTCCCCTCCTTACGCTTCCCAATCTATAAAAATATAGAAAGTGGCACAATAACCAGAAAGTGTAAGGGTTAATTCTAGACATGTAGTGGAATCACATATACATTTCTTCTCATCAACTTGAAACTTGACTCTTCCACATTATCAAAGCCCATGATGCTAAAGTGTTGACGCAGGTTGCTAGGCTCCAATGCTTGCTTGCTGCCACTCGCTCAATCCATCCATTTTGCATCATCACAGCTACCTCAATAAGCACAATTTCTTCTTCTCAGGCTTGATGTGGGATCCATGTCTCGTGCTTTTACATCCATCTTTGATAGTACAGACGCATGTACAAAATAGAGCGTGCTTTCAAGAACCTGAAAGACACTGTAGAATCTACTACATTGCACTTGTACACATCACCTTGATGTGACCCCTCATTAACCTCCTTACCCTCTCCTAGTAATCCTTGAATGAGGACAGATCGTACCTCCTTACAAATATACATCATTTTCATTTGGTGCATTGGAATGGAATTGAACATATGCACAAAAACATGTAAAGGACAAAACCAATTTAGCCCTACTGACCTAGATGCCTTTGAAAACTTGAGTGATGTTTTGATATCACTTACCATCTTAAACTTTGAGCATAAGATGGTCCAAGCATCAGGTTTGGGCCATTCGGGATTGTTAAGAGGGGGGTTGGGGATGTCTTCTAGCTTGCCAAATAAACCTAGTTTTTTATCTACAAAATATGAGTGAGAAAAAAAAAAGATATTGTTCTGTACAAGCTCACTTGGGCTTTGAGATACAAACATTGCCTCTCCAATGGATGCATGCATAGCATAGAAAACTCCAGTGAGGCTTTGGAGTGATTGTTTCTCAACAAAATTAGAGGGGAAAATATCTGCAGATAGAGACATAAGAAAATGGAGAATCATAAGAAAATTTAAAATAAAAAATCCAATATTAGCATGTTGTAAAAGCTGTGTTTAACTGACAATTTGAAGAAAACCTTGGTCGTTGGCCTTGAATGTAAAGGTATCCAAGGGTATACACATGTTGTACTATGGCAACTATTCTTTCCTTCTTAGTATGCTTGAAGCCTTGTAACCTCTCCTTCCAATGATGTAGCATATTCTCTTGTTGACGCACTCGATGTGGTCCCTTAGAGCTTGGCTGCATGTAGACCCAAGCCCCAACCCTGAATCTTGTTGGAGCCCAAATTCCATGCTCATCTCTTGTGTTATGTAGCACAAGCTCTTCCACCTTCTCCCTAGGTCTTCTCATATTACTGGAAGAGGCCGTGGTGGTAAGAAAAGAGAAGAAGGGAAAAGAAAAGCTTGTTACAATAGAGGAGTGGAGAGGAGAGAAAGTTCAAGGTTTTCAGTGCAGCAATAGAAAGCTTAAAAGAGGGTTAGAGTTTAAGAATGGGCTTCCTGAACCTAGAGTAGACTAAAGAGGGATACAGTTTCTACTCAGCAATGGAGAGGGAGGGAGAGAGAGAGAGCTTGAGAGGGATGGAGTTTCTACAGCAATGGAGAGCTTAGAAGAGGAAGAAAGAGGGAGAGGGAGCTTGAGGAGAAGGGAGAGCTTGAGAGGTATGGAGTTTCTCCAGCAATGGAGAGCTTAGAAGAGAAAGAAAGAGGGAGAGGGAGAGCTTAGAAGAGGGAGAGGGAGCTTGAGAAGGAGGGAGAGCTTGAGAGGTATGGAGTTTCTGCAGCAATGGAGAGATTAGAAGAGGAAGAAAGAGGTTCAAACCTAGAGTATGTTGGGGAGAAGTTTGAGAGGGAAAACACACTTTTGGGAAAAAATTAAAAAATTTTAATTTTTAGGGTTTTTAATCTGTGAGATTCTAGGTGGGGGGACCTCTAAGTTTGGGCCCATGAGTACTAATTAGGCCCCATTAACAAACCAAAGCCTAGGTCCCCTAGGGTCAAAGAAGTCAAAAATATGCACCCAGCCCTCTTCCTATTGGTCCATTCCAAATCAAAAGTCAATCCAAGAGGCCCTCTTTGGGTCCAAAAAAATCATAATGTGTAGGGCGTCTATCATGTCATCCATATCTTGTTCCAAATATGTTGGAGATTCCACCACAGTTTCTTCTTCACCACCATGAGGCTGATTAGTACTTGCTTGTGTCGTTATCCGTCTAGTACTCCACTCGGGTTGAAGGTCCAAGTAATCAATCATTTGCTCATTTTGAGGACACACATTCGCAACACCAAGTAATGCATTAATATGCTCAACTGGAAATATACCGTTTTTCTTTACATGGTCGTTGCAACTTCTTTGTCTTCGAGAGATTTAGTACTTGCACTGATTGCAAGGGCACAAGTATTTCTCCTCTACATTCAGGTGTCCCCCCGTGTGTTTGTAGTGTTCACACTATCCATGATTGTTAGCTTGTGTTTTTTGGGAGAGGAGGAATGGCCCTTTATATATGAGGCCATAGTTTAGTCGGCCAAAGTTTAAATTCTAATGGGAAACGTGTCAGGGCCGGAAATATGAAAGATTGTATACACTTTTACAATATAATAATCTTTCGTCATCAGAACATACGTGAGAGATGATGTCAAAAAAACTGTCGAGATAACAACGTCGGTAATATTCTAGACATATATTTGGACTCATATACTGACGCTTTTTTTACCGACATATATATCGACGCTTTTAATGACTAAACCTCTGACGAAATCTCCGACACTAGAAAAATAACAGAGCTGAAACGCAGACTCTATTTTTCTCATTTTTTGCTTCCCCTCTTCCTTGATTGGTGAATACATCTTGCTTGTTCCTCATGCACATTACACAATCACACACACGTGTATATGTGCACATGCAATCACACATATATGCTTGTAAGTGTGTGTGTGTATATGTGTGTGTGTGTGTACGTGTGTGTATAGGGGGGAGAGAGAGAGAGAGAGAGAGAGTTTCCGTGCATGTGTGAGGGGGTGTAAGAAGAGAGAGTGCATGTGCATGTGTATGTGTATGCATGAGAGAGAGGTCTCTGTGTATGTGAGAGAAAGAGAGAGAGAGAGGGGGAGTGTATATTGCATGTGAGAAAAGAGAGGATGTTTGTGTGTGCGTGCATGTGAGATTATATCTCTGAGAGACATATATACACATATGCATACATGCACACATACGTGACACACATGAATGTGCATGTGTACATGCACACACATGAAGACCATGTCCAAACCATAACCATAACCACAACCACAACCACATCGATGATCTAGAATTCGATCTTCCAGCCTCAACCAGCTGGGTAAACCTCACGGACCGTCTCCCCTCGTCGTCAGCTAGCCGACGAGGGCCAAGCCGTCCTGTCACCCCCTCAGGTACTGACACTTGTACCAAACCCTCTCGCTCTTCGGAGGGGACGTCTCCTCATGAGGTGGGGGTTAAGTCACCGCACTAGCCTGGACCCACAGAACTAGGCAGCATATATACATCACCGTGGTGGTGAAAACCAATTCCCAGTGGCATAGGAGGGGATTGCCCTGGGCCGCGACTCCTGGCCTCGCTATATCCTCCGCCCGGCTACACAGGCAAGCACGGAGTTAGCTAAGGGGGGGAGAAGCTGTACCTGCATGTTAGCAATAAACCAGCAGTATATCCAATAAAAAGAAACATAGCCTTTATTCAATGAATTCACACATTAACAAAAACCATCGTTTTGGAAAGACAATGATTCAAAAGCAAGATTATTTTCCTATAATTTTACTTAAGAGTAACCATAAGGTACTTTAGGCCATCTATACTAGGGGTTTAACCTTGGTTCCTTTCCTATTATTTCGAATCTTTGCATTAAGCTTCATAAGAGAGAATTTTACTTAAACTTGTTAAATGACCAACCTGGTTATCGTTTTCATGCCTATTCACTTCAAGAGGGGCGAAGTCGATTGCAGGGACGCGATTCGCCTCATTCCCTCCTTGGGCAGCGCGTGGTTCTTCAATTCGACGGCGTTTCGGCGCCATAGGAGCACTAGAGTTTTAAGAGGATAGAGAGAAAACGAGGTGAATATAAGAGGTTGGGAGCGTGGAGAGAAAAGAGAGAATTCTACTGGTTCAAACGGATTCGAAAACGGAGTCCGTTTGGGGTAGGAAAAGCTTGTTGGGCTTATGGGCAGGAACGACCTCTTAGCCTAAGTTTAAGTCGCCGCATATGGGGGGGGGGAATTGAGAGGGTGTCCTTAACTTGGAGAGCTCTTGAGAAGAGTGTACGTCTAGGGAGGCCTAGGGAAGATTAAGGCAAGGGTTGAAGGAGAGGCACACTTTAAGTCTATTCACACGGGGGGGGAGAAGAGTGTAGGACATGTCCTAGAGCTTGAGAGAGGGCTTGCGCGTAGGGGCTTGCTGGGGGCTTGTCTGGAGAAGGGGGTTGGGAGGGTCCTTTTATAGGTGCTGGAGGGTGGACGTCCGGGTGCGGGAAGGTGACACCTGGGTGGTGTAGGTGTCCGGGAGAGGGTGTGGGCGTGAGACACCTGGGGGTGGAGGTGTCTCGAGGAGAGAGAAAGTGTGACACATGGGGGTGGGGTGTCCCCAAGAGAGAGAGAGCGCGACACCTGTGGATAGAGGGTTCTAGGAGGAGGGGGTACGTGTAGGGGTGTGCTGGAGGGTGCGTCTAGGTCGTGTACACGCTTGGGTGTCCCGGGTGGATTGTTGGTTTTTTTCACGGGCGGCGCCCGTAGTGGGGCTCACGCCGGCCGCCCGCCGTCGTCCGGGGGGGGTCAAAAATATTTTTTGACGGAAATGTCCGGCCTTGCCCCGTGACCATGGGGGCGTGTTCCGTTCGTTGATTAGACGCCTGGATAGTTACTATTTTTGGTTGGAAGTTCGCAAATTAAAGGCTTAAAAGCTTAATTAAACCCATTCCGGGTACACGTTTTTAGTTCAGAAAAAACTATTTTAAGCGTAAAATTACGCGTAGATTTCAAATTTGGATTCAAAATTATAAATTTCTAAGCAAAAATGGCTCATTTTCCAAAAATAGAAGTTTTTTTATCGTAAAAATGACAAACTAAGTTATATTTTTCAACTCTGAAGCAAGTACATTGTTATTTACAATGGGTATGTTACATCCTTCCGTACTAAAAGAACTCGAGATATCCTCATCTCGGCACGAACTCTGGGTAATTCTTTTGGAGGGTTGACTCTTCCTCCCAAGTGGCATCCTCCTCAGGGTAATCTTTCCATTCCACTAAATGTTCCCTAAGGATTCTATTGCGAAGCACTCTTTCTCTAGAGTCGATGATTCTATTAGGTCTAATTTCAAGGACTCCCTGAGTTGGCATTACAATTTGTTCATCATCAAGAACATGATCAGGATGAGGCACATATGGCTTTAGTAAGCTTACATGGAATACATCATGGATCTTGAGGTGGGTGGGGAGGCGAAGTTTGTAGGCATGTTTTCCCAAACATTTGATGACTTCATAAGGCCCACAATACCTTGGACTCAGTTTCCTAAATTTTCCAAGAGATAAAGAACTTCTCTTTGGCCGTACTTGAAGAAAAACTTTGTCTCCTTGTTGCTGAAAAATTCTGTCAGATCTTTTGGTATCAGCATAATGCTTCTGTCGATCCTGGGCGGCTTTAATATCCTTACGAATAGCTTTGGTTTGTTCTTCCATTTCTTCAAGCATTATCCTGGAGGCTTCAACCTTTAGTGTGGGGTCAGAGAAATTTAAGGGAGATAAACACTCCTGACCATAAAGAGCTTTGAATGGTGACATCCCTATGCTTTGGTGATAGGATGTATTGTAAGAGAACTCCACTAGAGGGAGATACTGAATCCACTTCTTTGGTTCACGCCCATAATAGGCTCTCAGGATGTCTTCTATAATCTGATTAACTCTCTCAGTTTGACCATCTGTTTCTGGGTGGTAAGCTGTACTGAAACAAAGTTGTGTTCCAATAGCCTGGAATAATGATGTCCAGAACTTTGAAGTGAAGTCAGAGTCCCGGTTCACTGACTATTCTTTTTGGCAATCCATGAAGCCTAAAGATTTCCTTGATGAAAAGGCGGGCAATATCAGAATATTTAAATGTCTTCTTTACTGGGATAATATGGGTGACTTTGGTAAGCATATCCACAACTACTAAAATAGAATCATACCCTCCTTGTGTTGTGGGAAGACTTGTGACAAAATCCATAGTGATACATTCCCACTTCATCTGAGGAATGTCCAGAGGTTGGAGTTTCCCGGGCATTTTGATTCTTTCAGCTTTAATCCTTTGACATGAAAGGCATTGTCTGATGTATTGAAGGATATCTCTCTTCATTCTAGGCCAAAAGTAACTTCTCCTTAAGGCATTCAAGGTTTTTGCATAACCTGGATGTCCTGCTATACGGGGCTATCATGAGCTTCATACAAGATCATCTTCTTCAGTGCAAGATCTTTGGGAATACATAACCTATGCATGAAGTAGAGGCATTCATCATCGAGGGTGTATCCCTTGATCAATATATTTTCCTTTTCTGTGGGTGCCTCCTTGTGAACCAGGCTTACTAGCTTTTGGTAATCAGGGTCATGAAGTGAAACCTGCTTTACCTTCTCTAGGATGGGGTTATTTGGCATAGAGATTTCACTTAGGAAGGATTTGCGACTGAGGGCATCTGCTACAACATTATTCTTTCCAGGACGAAATTTGATATCAAAATCAAACTCTTGCAGAATCTCAATCCACCTTCTTTGGCTCATGTTGAGATTGGGCTTGGTGAAGATCCACTTTAAACTCTGGTGGTCAGTTACAAGCAGAAACTTACGGCCTAGGAGATAGTGTCTCCATAACTTGAAACAATGAACAACTCCAAGGAGTTCCAAATCATGGGTGGCATAATTTACTTCATAGGATTTAAGCTTACGAGAAGTGTAAGCCACAGGCCTTCCTTCTTGAATTAAGACACCACCAAGTGCAAGGCCACTAGCATCAGTGACAACCTCAAACTCTTTGGTGAAGTCAGGGAGCTTCAGAACTGGTGTGCTGAGGTGAGGATAGCCTTAAGTTGGCTAAAACTGATTTGGTGGATTGGTAACCATACTATCTTACACTCCTTCTTGAGGAGATCAGTTAAGAGTGCGGCTATCTTGGCATAATCCTTGATGAAGATCCTATACCATCCTGTGATGCCTAGAAACCCACGGATTTCTTTGACTATCCTAGGGGTGGCCATTCCAATATATCCTTGACTTTGGCAGGGTCTATTGAGATGCCCCTTGAGGAGACAATGAACCCTAGATATTCAATTTGGGAAGTGAAGAAGGTACATTTGCTTTTCTTGGCATAGAGCTTATGTTCGCGCAGTATTTGCAATACTTTGCAGCCGAAAAGTAATCGTCCATGGCTTCTATCCAAACTTCTGCATCCCTTTCAATCTTTGAACCTGCCCCATTAAATGAGGGAGGTTGCATTTGTTTGAGGAGAAGCTTCTTCTCCTGTGTATCTGTATATAATGCATTGGGAGCAAGAAGTTGACGATCCTGGTTATCAATAAGAAGCTAAATTTAGAATCATGTCACTTAGGCGGTTTAATACACATAAGACAATGAGTGTGATAATCAAAACCTTTTATTCCAAGCTTTAATATTTACAAGTAAACCAAGCCATTTACAAGAATTGGACTAAATCCAATCTTATTTATTTACATGGTAGTCCTCTAAGGAACCTAATAAAGATCTGCGGTGGTAGCATTGAAAAAGTAGGGGGGTTCTCCCATGGTTTCAAGAACTCGATAAGTCTCTGGTAGGAGAGGTAAACCTCGTCTAGAAAGACGGGTAACGGCTACTCTATCAGGGGATACAACTTGAGTCACCTTATCATAAACCCAACGATTCTGCAACATGCGATTCCCATCGATAGTGACATAGGTGTTACGAGGAGTGCCAATAAACCAGAACAGGCGAACCATCCGCAACATCTCGGCATATCGGATCCGCCTCAAGTCGTTGGTGAGATTGCCGACGTGCTCAGCTCGAATGATGAAATAGGTAGATCGACGATGCCAATACTCAGTTCTGTTCCATCCCCTTTCGATGCGAGTGTAAAGAGGAAGGGTTAGCTTGTCTACAATGTGCATCATAGTGTCACGGAACTCGAATTCGGAAGAGCGACAAGCAGTCATGAACATGCATTGGTATACCAGGAAGCGACAATAGGGATCCATCTCGTCCTCCTGCATCCAGCCGTAACTAGATTAGTTTAACAAGAATTCCTAGAGCAACAAGAGAATACAATATAAAATCTCCCAAGTCTAAACCTGCTCTGATACCACGTGTAAGGCCCCCGCCGACCCGTAGGGCGGGGGAATCCTTTTGATAGGCGGTCAAGTCTCATGTTATTTTCTGATTGACGACACCTCGATCTCGTAGAAATACGAGGTTACGAGCAAACGGACGGACCTAACTCTATCTTGCAAGGGAAGCGTAGTCATCCTAAAGGAAATTCTAATCCCCAGCACGAAATGTGCGTGGAGATGGAACAAGACCCACACTTGGTTCAAGGAATCCAACGCCTTTTTCCCCCGTATTTCAAGAGGCACGGCCGTTGGCTCGGTCCCCTAAAACAAGTCTTGTTCGTGACTCTACTATTCCCTAAGTATCGTAAGTTACGACTAGTAGAAAGCTACCCGACTGATCGGGTCCACCCATCCTTAGAATGGTACCGTCAGGGCATCCATTCTCCCACTTTCCACGCACTCACCCGTTCAATTATTTTCTAATTACGTCCTACCACAGTGTGAAACACTTAAAAACAAATTCCTTTGTTAATTAATTACACTTGATTCCTTAAAGAAAATCTTCCTTAGCACAACATTGAAATCAACGAACATACTTACAGTGAAAAATATTTACAAAGACCCTGAAACCGAGCCGATATTCCAATCCAAACTTCATGTCCAAACCATAACCATAACCACAACCACAACCACATCGATGATCTAGAATTCGATCTTCCAGCCTCAACCAGCTGGGTAAACCTCACGGACCGTCTCCCCTCATCGTCAGCCAGCCGACGAGGGCTAAGCCGTCTGTCACCCCCTCAGGTACTGACACTTGTACCAAACCCTCTCGCTCTTCGGAGGGGACGTCTCCTCATGAGGTGGGGGTTAAGTCACCGCACTAGCCTGGACCCACAGAACTAGGGAGCATATATACATCACCCTGGTGGTGAAAACCAATTCCCAGTGGCATAGGAGGGGATTGCCGTGGGCCGACTCCCGGCCTCGCTATATCCTCTGCCCGGCTACACAGGCAAGCACGGAGTTAGCTAAGGGGGGAGAAGCTGTACCTGCATGTTAGCAATAAACCAGTAGTAATCCAATAAAAAGAAACATAGCCTTTATTCAATGAATTCACACATTAACAAAAACCATCGTTTTGGAAAGACAGTGATTCAAAAGCAAGATTATTTTCCTATAATTTTACTTAAGAGTAACCATAAGGTACTTTAGGCCATCTATACTAGGGGTTTAACCTTGGTTCCTTTCCTATTATTTCGAATCTTTGCATTAAGCTTCATAAGAGAGAATTTTACTTAAACGTGTTAAATGACCAACCTGGTTATCGTTTTCATGCCTATTCACTTCAAGAGGGGCGAAGTCGATTGTTGCAGGGACGCGATTCGCCTCATTCCCTCCTTGGGCAGCGCGTGGTTCTTCAATTCGACGGCGTTTCGGCGCCATAGGAGCACTAGAGTTTTAAGAGGATAGAGAGAAAACGAGGTGAATATAAGAGGTTGGGAGCGTGGAGAGAAAAGAGAGAATTCTACTGGTTCAAACGGATTCGAAAACGGAGTCCGTTTGGGGTAAGAAAAGCTTGTTGGGCTTATGGGCAGGAACAACCTCTTAGCCTAAGTTTAAGTCGCCGCATATGGGGGGGGAATTGAGAGGGTGTCCTTAACTTGGAGAGCTCTTGAGAAGAGTGTACGTCTAGGGAGGCCTAGGGAAGATTAAGGCAAGGGTTGAAGGAGAGACACACTTTAAGTCTATTCACACGGGGGGGGGGAGAAGAGTGTAGGACATGTCCTAGAGCTTGAGAGAGGGCTTGCTGGGGGCTTGTCTGGAGAAGGGGGCTGGGAGGGTCCTTTTATAGGTGCTGGAGGGTGGACGTCCGGGTGCGGGAAGGTGACACCTGGGTGGTGTAGGTGTCCGGGAGAGGGTGTGGGCGTGAGACACCTGGGGGTGGAGGTGTCTCGAGGAGAGAGAAAGTGTGACACATGGGGGTGGAGGTGTCCCCCCAATAGAGAGAGAGCGCGACACCTGTGGATAGAGGGTTCTGGGAGGAGGGGGTACGTGTAGGGGTGTGCTGGAGGGTGCGTCTAGGTCGTGTACACGCTTGGGTGTCCCGGGCGGATTGTCGGTTTTTTCACGGGCGGCGCCCGTGGTGGGGCCCACGCCGGCCGCCCGCAGTCGTCCGGGGGGGTCAAAAATATTTTTTGATGGAAATGTCCGGCCTTGCCCCGTGACCATGGGGGCATGTTCCGTTCGTTGATTAGATGCCTGGATAGTTACTATTTTTGGTCGGAAGTTCGCAGATTAAAGGCTTAAAAGCTTAATTAAACCCATTCCGGGTACCCGTTTTTAGTTCAGAAAAAACTATTTTAAGCGTAAAATTACGCGTAGATTTTAAATTTGGATTCAAAATTACAAATTTCTAAGCAAAAATGGCTCATTTTCCAAAAATAGAAATTTTTTTATCGTAAAAATGACAAACTAAGTTATATTTTTCAACTTTGAAGCAAGTACATTGTTATTTACAATGGGTATGTTACAGTGTGTGAGAGTGTGTAGGGGAAAAGAGTGTGTGTTTGCATTAGTACATGTGCATGTGTGTGTGTGTGTGTGGAGAGAGAGAGAGAGAGAGAGAGAGAGAGACAGAGAGACAGAGATGGAAGTCTATGTGTGAGAGTGTGTAGGGAGAAAGAGTGTGTGTTTGCATTAGTACATGTACATGTGTGTGTGTGGGTGTAAGAGAGAGAGAGAGAGAGAGAGAGAGAGAGAGAGAGAGTTTCGACATTTGAGAGTGTGTGCATGTGTATGTGAGAGAAAGAGGGTGTACATGTGTGTGTGTGTGTGTGTGTGAGAGAGAGAGAGAGAGAGAGAGAGAGATTACATGTAAGATGCATTTATTTGAGAGATTACATGTAAGATGCATTTATTTGAGAGTGAGCACACCTCACCACTCATCCCTACCATTAAAATTTAATCTAAAATTTAATTAATTAAAATTATATATATATGTGTAAATCTATTTAAGTGTGTGTGTGTGTGTGTGTGTGTGTGTGTGAGAGAGAGAGAGAGAGAGAGAGAGAGAGAGAGAGAGAGAGTTTCTATGTGAGTTTGCGTGAAGAGAGAGAGAGAGTGTGTGTGTGTGTGTGTGCATGAGAGAGAGAGAGAGAGGCTGAGAATTTCTATGTAGGAGATAGTTTGTGTGGAAGGAGATAGTGTGTGTTTTCATAAGTGTATGTGCGGTGTGTACATGTGTGTGTGTGTGTGTGTGTGTGTGTGTGTGAGAGAGAGAGAGAGAGAGAGAGAGAGAGAGAGAGAGAGAGGCAGATAATTTCTACGTAGGAGATAGTTTGTGTGGGAGGAGAGATTGTGCGTTTAGATTAGTGTATGTGCGGTGTGTACATGTGTGTGTGTGTGTGTGTGTGAGGAGAGAGAGAGAGAGAGTATATGCATGCATGTGCGTACATCTGCATCTATGTGTAGAATGTGCTTGAGAGAGAGTGAGATGGGACAGACCTGCTGGAGAGAGAGAGAGAGAGAGAGAGATGTAATGAGGGAGGGTGAAAAGAGAGAGAAAGAGAGTGAGAGATAAAGAATAAAAAGTAGCTTTTAATAAAATATAAATTAAATAGAAAACATATATGTATATGTGTGTGTACATGTGTGTGTGTGTGTGTTTTTATTAACATTTATATATACATATGTATGTATGTATGTATGTATGTATGTATGTATATATATATATGTATGTTTATGTGTGTGTGTGTGTGTGTGTGTGTAATATATCTAACTATATATTTGAAAGTGACCACAACTTATCACCCATCTCCACACATTAAAATTTAATCAAAATTAATTAAATCATGTTGATGTTTGTATTTATATTTTAAAATACATGTATATATGTATAAGTATATGTGTCTATGTATAGGTTTATGTATCTAAAACATAATATTGTATATACTATATATTTACATGTGTATGTGTGCGTGAGAGTGTGTGTGTGAGAGAGAGAGTGTGTGTAAGTGAGAGAGAGAGAGAGATTGAAAGAGAGAGAGAGAGAGAGAGCGCTTCTATGTGTGGGAGAGTGTAAGAAGAGAGAGGGAGTATGTGCATGTGTGTGTGTGTGTGTGTGAGAGAGAGAGAGAGAGCAGGTGTGTATATATGTGTGCATGTGAGAGAGAGAGAGAGAGAGTTTCAACATTTGAGAGTGTGTACGTGACAAAGAGAGGGAGAGGGTCATGTGCATGCGCATGTGTGTATGTGTGTGTGTGAGAGAGAGAGAGAGATGGTTGTAGAGAGGGAATAGTTCTTTTCTGGAAACTTGGTCGGCCACAGCAATGCGCGGGTACAATACTAGTTATACTTGATGCGAAGGGTTGGTAGGCCTGAGAAATAAAAAGGTGAAGTGAAGTAGAGCAGTCATCGAGGGCTCGAACCACGCCCACGGCATCGAGATTTGAGAGTGAGCCAATACTTCTACCAACAAGGCTACTGGAATGCGTGTTAGAGTCATTTACTAGAATGCGTGCTAGAGTCATTCCTCTCAAGATGCACAGCAGTCATGAACGTACAAAGTTGGATTTGCTTGTAAGATTTCAAGATGAAAAGACACGTACAAAGATGTGCATAATAGGTGAAATGATGTAAAGGTCGCGTGAAGGTAAAGCAGAGTACAAAGTTGGCATTTTGCTTGTACTAGTCCCCCAACCCGTCTTCTGGACACCATACCATGGAGGCAAGCCTTAATTTGTAGCCTGCCCACCAAGGCATTGCCCAACAACTCTTCACAGATAATTGCATCAAGAATTTGTTTGTCCTTGTCACTTGTGCATTAGGAATTTGTTTGTCCTTGTCACTTGCTCCTCTACTGCCCCACTGGAAGCTCACGGTTGGCCCTTTATTAAAAATCTAAAGTGTGACAGCTAGCTCTAATTTTAGGTAGTCGATGATGGTGCGCACTGTGTATAGTTGGACCTGCGCCCTACACGTCATCTGATGCAGGTATGATGTTGGTTTTCTTTGTTCCGACGACGAACGGAGAGAGAAAGAGAGAGAGAGAGAGAGATCACTGCTTTGATCTTACTGAGTAGAGATTTTTGCATTGTTTTGGTTATATTGCTCGCCTATAGCAACCATATTTAGGGGCCCATTCCTTCTTCTGTTGACCGCTCAACTAATTTAGAAATTCTAACAGAACATAACAACATGCTCACTAGCACCCTCCCCCTCGAACTCTCCAACTGCACAAACCTAGCGCACAAATCTCTCTCAGCAACAATCTGATTACTAGAGAAATCCCCAGACCTGTAATTATTGCTATCGTGGCCTAGTCTATTACTATTGATCTTTCTTAGAACAGGTTGTCTGGTACTATACCTCCTAATTTTGGAGGCATGATCCACCTTCAGCAGGGCAACACTGCCTTCCCTGTGTATTCATCAAAGAAAGCCATGGCCTGCGCCTTTAGTAGAGAAATCTATGATCTTTGTGCTCTCTGACAAATCTTTGCTTTCTATGGCTCAAGGGTTCACTCCTTCTAAGAAGCCTTTCAAAAAATCCATGGTAGTCATGGCCCTGGCTCAAGCTTCGTTGAAACAACCCTACATCAAACAGGCATGCGTGAACAACCCACCCTAAATAGGTGATCAATTTGACATAGTAAGGTGATTCCACCTTTTTTTCAGATCACTTATAAGCAAGCTCCGAGCCAGATTTTCTCTCGATGTGGTTGGCCAATCGAGAGTGGAGATGGGAACAAGCGAGAAAATTGATGGAGGGGATTTAGGCTATAAAGCATGGCGCATAATGAAATAAGGAGGGTCTTCCACCTCCTGAAGGTTGGCATTGCACCCCACATGTTGAGATATCGAACTCAACTAGTGCTACTGCAAACATTGATGACCCGCCTGGGTGATAGCTTTTGCATCTACACCATTGGCATGGTTGGTGAAATTATGGGTGATATGTGGCCACCAGTGGTGGGATGACAGGCTGTGTGATAGCCATTTTGGATTACTAGAGACTCGCATAGTTATAGTGCTAGCTCATTTAGTCGGGTTCACATTATGGACCGACCCTTGTATGTTGTAGTAGTTGAGTACTAACCCATATACTGTGTACTCTTATCTTTATGTTATGTTGATTGAGTAGAGAAGAAGAAGATAGAAGAAAATTCAGCTATCCATCTCTCTCTTGTGTGTGTGTGTTTGCTTGCTAGGGTTTGAAGCTCTCCCTCTCCCCCACATTCTCTTTATGGTATCAGAGCTTGGGTGGGCTCTTCGTCATGGTGAATATTTATATATAGATTTCTTGGTTATGTGTTCTTTTGATTAAGCATTATTTTCAGTATTATGAACAACAATTATGTACACTCATATTATCATTTGGATTTGCATTTGTGAGGATTTGAGAGAGATTTTGAGCCACCATTCTCAAGTTTGAGAGGGGATTTGCAACAAGAAGGTTGCATATAAGCTGCCCAAGAGAGTTAAAATGGGAGTTTTGCAGCATGGTCACTCATCAAAGAAGCTGAAAATGGAGATTTCAGGCAACAAGTATGAAGACTATGGAGTCTTCAGTGTCATCAAGGAAGCGGCCAAGGAGATTTGTGAAGATATTTTTGGTGATTTTGCCTGTAATTTGGTATTTGAGCATGGAAGAATGCTCGTATTTGAAAAGGGTTGCGATGTTGGGATTTGTGAATCCTATGGTTCTTTGCACTTAGCCAAAAAGCATGAGAAGGTGCAAACTTGTCCAAGCAAGGGATAAGCAGTCATGGGCTAAGGATGGAGCCCATATTAAGCACACCAAAAATGGACATGTGTTAGTTCAAGTTTCTCATGGAAGATGAGAAAAATGGTGTGGAAGCCATGGACGGCTTACACAATGGTTTTGGCATCTTTGGTTTCTAAAAAGAAATCTATGAAAGAAACCTTGGAAGCATTGCATGCAAGGAAGAGAAGCATGCGAATCGTCAGTTCAGTAGTGAGCCACAATAGGCCATGATGATGGCTATGTAAACCTCTATAAGGAGGTCTGAAAATTGCAAGAGGCTACTGCAAAGAGAAGCGTGCAACAAGAGTGGTTTTGTGTTAAGAAAGGATGCAACTATAGAGCTATGTTGACATCCCACCACAAGGAGAAGGTCAAGAGCACAAGAGAAATATTAGCAACAACTAGTAGCGGGTTCGTGCAATGAGGAGGCGGGGCTCCCTCAAGCATGATGTCTCTCTTAGCATGAAAATCCACCGCAATTGACATGGTGAGAAGTTCCATGAATGAAGGTGAGGCTACTCAGCGTCGTACGAGAGAGAGAGAAACACTACAAATACAGAGGTCAGAGAAGTGTAGGCTGGAAGCTAAAAGAAGAAGAAGTAGTAGTCACAGGATAGTAGTCTAGAATGTTTAGCTCACATTACAAGTTTGGCAAACTCGGGTAACAAAGCAGCAAAAGAGAGATGGGAAATGTGGGAGTCTCAGAGGGGAGCTACATATGATGTGTCGATTAGATGCTTCCTTGTGTGACGCTAGCAGCTATGGTGGCAATGGCGGTTGCTTGGTGGTTTTGCGATGGCAAAAGGCTGACGGCGCCGCCCGAGCCAAGGGGTTGGCCCATTCTAGGCAGCTCGCTATTGTTTCCAGGCGGAGTGATAGTGCCCAAAACATTGAGGAAGGTCAAGGAGAGGTATGGGATGTTTGTATGGTATAGCCTTTGCATCATCTAAGGATTTATTCACACAACATTAAAAAAAAAACTTTGAAAAGCCTTCAAGGCTTATTCATATGGTGAACTACCTATTTAAGAAAATTTTCACACCCATTGCTATTCTTTTGTAAAATGAGAATCACCATGAAATCACAAGAAAAGATTGGCTTATGTGGGTCCACTACCCGGCTTCGACCAAAAGGCATTGTATTTGTTTCACCCATGTATATGAGGGCAATCTTGCCCAAGCCTGTATGTCAAAATGAAAATTTTTTTAATCACCCATTGGTATGAGGGTTGCCGTGCCCAAGCTCATCGAGAAGCTCGAAATGGTTGTCATGATGTGTGCATGAGTGATACACGTGTGAGGTACATATGCATGGGTTGGTTTCCATCTGAACTTCTTTGTTCAAATCGAACTCAGTGGTTTCGTTGCAGTGAGCGAGTCGGCTCAAAATGGACTAGGTGTCTAAGATGGTAGACATGTGCACACATAGTTGGTTGATGTACACTCCAATGTATCAACAATGAGGGGGAGTGTTGAGAGGTAGAAATTACGGTTGTGCAGTGCTACATTGATATGGGAGATGGTTGAGTTGTCGAACACCTTGATTAAGAGGGGTTGTTGAGAGATGTAATCATGGTGATGTGTGTATGTGGGAAAGCACCGTAGATGTGCAAGATATTGTGGTAAGATAAGAATGCCACATGTAATATTATATGGTGTGTGAATGTTGACCAAAAGAGTGGAAAAGGAGTTGCCACATGGATGATGATATGTAAAGTGGGATAAGGCTGGAAAGCCTATATCATTGTATAATTCATTGTGAATGCAATCAATAGAATTGAGTGTTGAGTGTGCAATCTCTCTCTCTCTCTCTCTCTCTCTCTCTCTCTCTCTCTCTCTTATGGAGTTCTTAGTGTGGTATAATCTACCCTAATTATGTTGCTTAATCTATGTCTGTGCAATACAGTACTGCTGTAGAGAATACAATAGTTTATCCAGGTCAAGTAAAAGTGATGTTGTTGGTAAATTTGTGTTGCAAAAGAGATGTCAAATGATGGAATAAACCAGATTGTTGTAGAGAATCTTGAGGAGAACAACTTCCATGTTTGAAGGTTTAGATTGACCAGTTTCTTGATGGGAAAAGGTTATTGGGACTACAAACATGAGGAGGCACTGTAGATACCAGAGATTAATCCGACTGCTACTGCAGATATAAAAGAGTGCAAGGATTGGAATCAAAGAGCAAAGAAAATCATGTATTGGCTTTCTATCAACATACATGACACTATGATTGGGCATATACAGGATGCCAAGTCACCTAAAGAGGCATGGGACACCTTGGTGAAGTTGTATGAAACTAACAGCAAGGCACGAAAGATTTAGTTGAAGAATGAGCTTCATACTCTAGAGAAGAAGAATATGTCCATGAATGATTATGCTTTGAAGATCAAGGGCATTGTGGAATCCCTTGCATCAATTGGTGTTTATTTGGATGATGATGATAAGGTGGAAGTATGTCTGCGTGGTCTCGGGCTACAATATAAGGCATTTAAGACATCTATCAGACTCGGGAGAACATTCCCAACTTCACAGATTTAGTGTCAATGTTGATCATTGAAGAGAAGAACTTGACTGAAGATCAACAGTCTTCACAAAACAAAAACAATTTAGAGCAGCAGGCCTTCTAGAGAAGTTCAGATAGAGGACGAGGTAGAGGTCGTGGATGTGGCCAAGGTAGTGGCCGAACAGGTAATCGAAATTATGGCTAGTTTAGAGGCAACAGTCCCAGGATTCACAACAACAACATATAGGTGGAAGAGGCTAGTTTAGAGGCAGGGGGAGTCAATGAGGTCATGGTAATTGGCAAAGGCAACACAATGATACACGAGGCTGTTTTTATTATGGTAAGCCTAGGCTTGTGCAAGCAGATTATGATAAGAAGCAGAGTGACATGCGAAATGGAAAAGTGCAACAGAACAACTATGAATCCTCTAGTAGAAATAATAAGGATAATGAGAGGTTGTTTGTTATGCAACATGTGGTTGATGCTATGTCTGGAAATGATATAGTAGCATGTAAGAACTATGTATGTTATGTTGATTCAAGTGCTTCAAACCACATGACAAGTCATGGTGAGTGGTTTAAGGAAATGGAGATTCTTGAAAGACCAAGTTTTGTTGAAACAGGAGATGACACTGCTCATCTCATTGCCAATGTTGGAGATATGCCATTGTCTATACAAGATGGTAAAGTGAAGTACCTTGGAGATGTACTTCATGTTCTGAACATTACAAAGAATTTAGTTTTAGTTGGCTAGATGATTGAGAAGGGTTTGTAGGTTCGGTTTAACCCTAATGGCTGTTATGTAGAAGACTTCAAAGATAAGTGCAGGTTGGTTGCAAAAGGCAATAGAGTGGGTAGAATGTTTACATTGAATGTGAATATGCCTGAAGAGTGAGTGCTACAATGTTTGAAAACGGTTCAAGAGTTGTTGCAGATACAAACATTTGGCATAAGAGAATTAGGCATGTCAATGAAGTCTATGCAGACTAAACAAATTCTGGCAGAGCTGTCTAAGTTTAAAGTTGAAGGTATGCAGAAAGTTTGTGAAGCATGTCAATTTGGAAAGCAAACAAAACATATATTTCCACATGACAAAAATGTGAGAAAAAATGTACTAGATATTGTGCATTTAGATGTATGGGGTCATGCAAAGACTATGCCTATGGGTGGCTGTAGGTACTACTACGTAACATTCAATGATGACCACACGAGAAAAGTGTGGGTATACTTCATAAAGGAGAAGAGTGAAGTGTTTACTCATTTTCAAAATTTCAGAGTTATGGTGGCTGAAAAATAGACAGGAAAGCATGTGAACTGCCTAAGGTTAGATGAAGGGGGAGAATACTTCTCCGACGAGTTGTCTGAATTCTTACAAAAGAATGGCATTCAGAGACAATTTACATGTACATAAGGCTCCATAGCAAAATGGAGTTACTGGAGCACAAAAACAGGCACATTGCAGAACTTGTTGTGGTTTTGACCATGGACTTTGGTTTGGGTACCCATATTGTTGTATTTCCTTGATAGTAGCCTTGTGCTCGTAGTAGGTCTTCTCGGACCCATTGTTGATGACGACAATCATCAGGCCTCTGTAAGTGCTTAAAGTTCTGCCACTTAGTAGGTGCTGGCAATGTCCAACTTTTGAATTGGGCCTTCCTGTGAATACGTTTATTACTCATTGTCTCATTCCTCTCTGGTTGATCCTTGAGTTGATTATTAGGCACCCATTTATGTGTG
Organism: Cibotium barometz; assembly: GCF_041138505.1. Classification (NCBI taxonomy): domain Eukaryota; kingdom Viridiplantae; phylum Streptophyta; class Polypodiopsida; order Cyatheales; family Cibotiaceae; genus Cibotium; species Cibotium barometz. The sequence goes on from NC_141065.1 coordinate 44,303,831, forward strand.
CCCTTGTATGTTGGGTATTGTGTAGGCACATGTAACACAAAGGGTGTAGATTCTATTTTCTGAGGTGTTGCTTCTGCACTGATGAGTTGTTTTCCTTGATTTGCTGAGGTCCATAATGGTATGGACATGACCTTTTCACCGATGCTCAGTGATACTGTTCTTTCTTCCTGTTGAATATTACATTTGTTGGCACAGATCCAGGATCGTCCTAAGATCATCTCCTCCTCCATTGTACCTATAGGCATCACAAACACCTTTCCAACCAAAGGATTATTACTGATGGAAATATTAACATTTAAATACCCTTCATCCTTTGTGGTTGTTAGGTGGACACTACGAACTTGCGCATTCGTGGGTTCAAGGTATGGTCTTCCTAAAGCTATCCAAGTATTATATGAGATTAGATTGTGGGCTGGATCATGTATCTATTAATGCAACACTTGTTGCAATGCCTTTAGCTGTTGTGAGTCCCAGCTTGATTCGTGGCTCAATGTTTAGGTCTCTTTCATCCTCAAGGGTTACGGACGCCATGTTGATGAATCAGGCCTTTCTGCATTTTAGCTTTTGCTTGCCGAGACTTAGCCTCATCTTGCGCTTGCTGGATCTTTTCTTTTGCTAATTGTTTCTGTTATTTAAAGAGGTTCTCTTGCAAGAGCATCTCTTGGATTAATGGTCCAAAATATTTTTTTAGTTTACTTCCATTGACATAGCCTTCCATTTGGATGTTGTCAATTATCTCAATTCGGACAGACCCTTGAGGTGTGATTTTCGATACTTGGAATGGTCCTAGACCTTGGTATTTAAGTTTCTTTTTCCTGGCGTTTCCTACACCATACATTAGGATAAGGTCCCATATTTTTAATTCTTTTTATTTGAGGTTTCTATCAAACCAGTGTTTTTCCTGTGTAACTTTTCGACTATGAGCCCATGTGATGCTATCAATCGGGTCTCATCCAGTTTTTCCACGTCTATTAGCCTTTCCGCTAATGCATTCTGAATCAAATACTCTTGTACAACAATCCTTAAGATTGGGACTAGGTATTCCATGGGCATAATCGCTTCAATACCATAAGCTAGATGAAAAGGAGTATATCCTGTCGCTTCCTTATATGATGTGCGGTAGGCCCAAAGAGCTGCTATCAGCTTATGCTCCCAATTTGTTCGATTTTCTTCTAATGTTTTTGTCAGGATGGTACATAAAATCTTACTGGTACTTTCTACTTGACCATTGGCTTGTGGATACTAAGGTGATGATTTTCGATAAATAACTAAGAATCCTGCAAAGTAAATGATTAATCACCTCATTGATGAAATGTGACCGCGATCAGTCTCACCAATTCTAAAGGGGCAGCCGAATCTTGATATGATTTGCTCATATACAAATTTTGCAGTTGTTCATGCATCCGCTTTCTTTGAAGCTTTGGCTTCTGCCCACTTCGTGAAATAGTGCATGGCTTACGATTATGTAGCAGGCTTGGGATGGATGCACCGTTGGACTAATCGGCCCCACAAAATCTATCCCCCATTTTTCAAATGGTTGACTTACGATTATGGGGGTTAGTGGCATTTTGTCTTTTTGTTGAGAAACAACGAAACATTGGCATTCCTTGCATCTTTTGATGAACTCTATGGCATCCCCGAATAACGTAGGCCACCAGAGTCCAGCTTCTTGGAGCACTTTTCAAGCTATCATTTCTCTAGAAAAATGCTCGCCTACTATTCCCGAATGAGATTCTTCCAGTATGATCACGAATTCATCCTCTCTTATGCACCGTTTGAGCACATTGTCTTTGCCCACTCTATACAATTCTCCGACAATCAATTGATATGGTGCTGCAAGCTTGATAAGCCTCCGCATCTAATCCTTGTTCAAGGGTACATCTTACAGAAAGCCATAAACCAAATACTCCGAGATATCTTCGCTCCACTGAGGTACCATATCCAATTTGAATAGACAAGCATCAAGAAGGTCATCATCATCAACTTTAGTTGCCGGTTCTCCATTTGGAACTTTGGACAGGTGGTCGGCCAACACATGCTCTGTTCCCTTCCTTACCATCGTGAAAGTAAAGTCAAATTCCAATAACAATGGTAGCCAACGTGTGATTCTTCCCATGGTGCAAGGCTTATTCACTAGATATAACAAGGCTTGATGTTCTACAAAAAATATGAATTTGTTTGCCAAGAGATAATGTCGATATTTCTTGACTGCGTAGACCATGTCCAATCCTTCTCTTTCTGTAGTGGTATAGTTCAACTCTGCATCATTCAACTGATGACTAGTGAAGAAAACTGGATAGTTCAATTTGAACTCACCAGGTTGGGATAGCATGTAACCAATACCAAAATTTGACGCATCGATGTGTACGTGGAATATGGATCCCAATTAGGGGGTCGCAAAATGGGTGCGCTTGCCAAGGCTTGCTTCAGACGATCATAAGCCTCTTGAAACTCCTTGTTTCACTCAAAGATAATGAGAAGTTTATACAAGGGTCTGGCTATCTCAGCATAAAATATGATGAAGCATTGGTAATAACCCACATGACCCATAAACCTTTGGACTCCTTTGTAGTTTGGTAGGCAGTGGTAGCTCTAGGATCAGTTTGACCTTGCTATCATCTATGGATATACCATTTTTTGAGACTATGTGCCCTAGTATCACACCATGCTTGACCCAAAATTGGCACTTCAAGGGGTTTAATGATATCCGATATAATCGACAGCGTTCAAACACTTTCCTCAGGTAGGTCAAATGACCTTCCCATCGAGAATGTGTACATAGATCATCAATAAACACTTCCAACCACTTTTGTAAGTAGTCCTTAAAAGCTATGCACATCAATCGTTGAAAGGTCATCGGGGCATTTTTGAGACCGAATGGTATGACCTTTTAAGAAAATGTCACCCACGTTGTGTTGAAGGCTATCTTATGTTAGTCTTCTAGTGCTATGGATGCTTGATTGTAAAAACCCATCTAAGAAACTGTACGCTTCCCTCCCACAGCCACTCTTTCCAAGACATGTTCGGTATTTAGTTTCGCAAGTCGAAAACCCTTTCTCTTTTACCCTAGTGGCTGTTAGCGAGGCCACTCTTCGATCATCTACTATATAGTTCTTGAAATGGTCGGACACTCAAAGCCCATCTGTTTTATCCTCATTGTCCTTTTTGGCCTTTGCCATGATTTTCTTGGCCTCACGCTCTGCTTGTGTCAAGGATTTGTTGCGTTTTTGGCGTCACGCTTTTGTAAGTTTGGGTGTATCAGTTTCTTGAAGGGTGATTTTCTCTTGGTGCCTCCCTTCCAATGATATTCTGCTAAACTCTTTGCCCCAATCCTTTGAGAATTCATCATGTACCCCTGTAGTCTCAAGGTATCTCAACCATTGGGCATTCGTAGGTCTACTTTGCAGTAGGGAGTTTCGTCGGGCTAGGTACCATTTCTGTCTCCGCCATCGTCTGAGGCATTGAGTACTGGTACAGCTTCGTGCCCCATAGTATCTTCTGTACGTGATGTTTCCCCTCCTGATTCCTCATCCATGGTTTGCCAATTAACCATGCAGATAGAAGTCATGGGGACGGTTCTAGATTCCAAATAATGGGTTCCCTTGGGTTGCATTACATCAATGGTAGCCAACACATGCATCCAATTTTTGTTGAAGTCAAGGGGATTTAATGATGCATACATTCTCGTTTCCTCCTCATCCTTGGTCTCCTCATCTGTAGGTTCGCATATTTGTAAGGATGTGGCTCGCTTCATTTGTGACCGAGTCATTACCAAACAATTTCCCTTCCATGGGGTGTGCTTTCCATGCTCTTAGATCAATCTTCAAGATTTGTGAGTCCCTGCGTACATATACATGGTCCAAGGCCCAATCATGCACCTATTTGGATTCCCTCATGAAGGGTCATCCCAATATTATATCATATGTATCAGGTTGGCATAGGAAGTCCATGACCACAAATGTATGATGATAGCAAAACGTAAAAAGTATGAACTTAACATTTTCCAAGAGCCCAATGGGTCTCGAAGATGTTCCATCAGCCATCTTAACGATTAGTTGTGCTCTTTTTAAAAGCAGGTTTCCCCCAGTTTTCCTAGCAATGTTTGGTAATGATGCTGACACCTGCCCCACCATCCAGGATAGCCAATGCTTGCATTCTTTTACATCTATTCATAAGGTGGGTGAATTGCATAACAGTTGCCCCAAGGGTATCTAGATAGGTGTGGATAGTACAGCTGCCTCGTGAGGCTTCCTATATCCCTGGGTTCCTTTGATATAAAGTGTTCTTCCCATCGAGGGGTCTCGTACTCTTCCAAGGGAAAGGAATGAATAGAATCCCCCAACTCATTTTCCTCAAACATTCTAGTCATTGTGTTTGTTTGGAAGTCCTCTTCAGTTCCTTCCTTCAATTCCTTCCGAAATCGGGGTTGGCATGTTTAAGACCCTATTTCAGGGTAGTTCATCTCATGGTGGATAGATGGTATCCCTTACTCAACTGGCCCTTGGCTTAGTTTCATGAAGTTTTGGTACTCTTAGACTAAGACTTTGGCATCTTCTAGCTTCCTTATTTCTTTGTTGGCATTGGGATACTCACCAACCCCCTTTGGGGTTACTAGTTGTTCTCCTTGCTTTCCCTGGTCTAAGTCTCCAAGGTTGATCCGCAGTCATATGTCCCGACTTGCTTGCTTCGAGTTCCAATTTCTTGGTGACTCAAGATACGCGAAGTTGTGGTTGCTCTGCATACGTTCTAACATCCTCGAGTTGTGGCAATTCTAACATGTTATCTTCATATTTGATTGCCAACCTGCAACATGGATCAACAGTAGTAGCTGGCTCGGGGGAAATCATGCATTTTATGGTCTCTAACCCCTCTCCCGAATTAAGGTAACAATTGATCATCTATCAATCTTTCCCAAAGTTTGCATCTTGAATTCAAGTGTTTCAGACGAGAGACATATGTAGTTGTGCCATAGGACTCCATCTGTCACCACTACATGCAAAGTGAAAAGATGTAAGGGAGAAGAGAGCTTGAGCTCTTGCAAGCACACACACACTCACAAAACCCTAAAAGAGAGCACACAATGTGAGAGGCTGAAAATCTTCTTCTTCTTCACACAACACTAAATACACCATATACAAAGATAAGAGTACACACAATATGAAAAGGTAGCTTTTGAGGAACCTGCATAAACTAACTCACCAATCCAACAACATAGCTCAAATCTAGCCTGGTGATCGTCATGTAGATCAAGCTTCCTACTGTGCGCCTATACATAGTAGGGTCCTCCAAAATCTCTCCTGAAACTACACTCAACTTGCCATTCTGATCCAATGGCACTGAGATAGGCTTACAGCCTATCATACCATACTTGGACAACATGTCTGAGCCATACTGTCTCTGCTGTAATCCAATACCATGTGGTGACCTAATCATCTCAATGCCCAAGAAATATCTGAGCTCCCCTAGATCCTTCATCTCAAACTTCTATCTAAGCAAGATCTTTACATCAAAGATCTCTGCATCATGGTCCCCTGTAATGATCAGGTCATCTATATCGACAACAAGCACAACCCCTCTATCACTGTGTCTCACATACAACGAGAAATCTGCATTGGCTACATGAAAGCCAAAAGTGACAAGATATTCATAAATCTTGTCAAACCATGCTCTTGGTGCTTGTTTTAAGCCATTTAAGGCTTTCTTTAACCTGCAAGCATGCTCGGGGTGACTCACATCCTCATAAACAGGTGGCTGCAACATATACACCTCTTCTTGTAAATCCCCATGCAATCTAATGCATTCTTTACATCCATCTGATATAAAGTTCATTGCTTTGACGCAGCCACTCCTATCACAACTCTCACTGTTGCCATCGTGGCAATCGGGCTGAAAGGTTTCTCATAATCAATGCCATATGTCTGCGCATATCCTTTGGCTACCAATCTAGCCTTGTACACCTGCTTATGCTTCCATCACTTTTATGTTTTACATTGTGCACCCACTTGCATCCAATGGCTTTCTTGCCTTTAGGCAATTGCACTAAATCCCAAGTCTCATTTCCATATAGTACATCCATCTCCTTCATCCATAGTTTTCTCCCAACACACATTTCCAACAGCCTCATCAATGCATGTGGGCTCTACAACCTGCATAAGGCTTTTGCTATGTATGCAAATACATACTACTGGGTTCTCTATAGTGTGAACCCAACTAAATGAATTGGTGCTATAATTATGCCAGTCTCTAGAATGGCTGTCACACAACCTGTCATCCCACTGGCCGCATATCACCCATGATCTCACTAACCATGCCAGTGGTGTAAGTGTGGGGCCTATCCCCCAAGCGGCCGGGTCATCAGTGTCTACCACCTCACTAGATGAGCTTGATATCTCAACACAAAGCTGGGCACAAAGACATTCTTTAACCTGGTGAAGTTAGCCTTGTCCTTAGGCTTAAGGGTTCTGAACCACTGATGAGCTTTTCCCTCTAAGGTTAGCGAGAAAGCATGTATCATGGTCACATCATTGACCGGTCCGCAGGTTTCACATGTAGATTCAAAAATCTCTACATGCTGGAAAGGATCTCCATCCCTAGAGAATTTTTGGATAAGTTTTGAGATGATATAGGATTTCATCTAGAAAGGTCGGGGTTCTACAGTAGAACCTAACTCCCTCACCATCCCCCTACCCATCTCTACTACCATATTTAACAAGTCTACCCTTGTGGCTACATTAAGGTCCATGGATGGATCATTTCTAGGTCTCTAGGGAATTGCTCCCCCCCTTCCTAGACCTCATCCCCTACCTATATTGCCTCTTCCAGGTATCTCAAGTTCATGCACTGGTCCAGTTATGGTACCTTAGTGGGCTTCCCCAATAGTAGCCTCTGTGCGTCTTTGTGTAATTAAGAGCTCCATGTCTTGTAAGAGTGTAGGGTGATTGATCATTAACTCAATATCCTTCTTGGTATAGAGTCAGTCCTCTACTTCTACAATCGAGTAAGCTATGTTACCCTCTTCTTCTCTAGTTGTAAATCATTCCTCCATTTTGGATTCCTCGTTGATGGGTTCCAAGTTCAGAATTTCTCCATCGCTTCTTCTTGTAGCAATTTCAGGTTTTTTTCCTTGTGATCGGAGAGGGTTAACACTTCCTATCTCCTTTCTCTCAGCTCTTGCCCTATGAGTATCAAGCTCTTGTTTCCTTTAGCTCAATTCTCAGAGTTGTCGTTCTACCTCACTTCGTTGGAGGTCCAATTCCATTTCCTTGATGGTGGGAAAGAATATTTGACCCATCCTAACTGCACTTTCTATATCTCATCTAATTCTAGGGGTGCCAATATTTGATAGCCTAGAATTCAATGTTTGGAATGGCACTTCTTGTCTTGGACCGAGTCTAGCGCTGGTCGACGGAACCATGTCCGTAGATTTGCCTTCTTCATCAAGACGTTTGGAGACCAAAAAATCCCCAGGCAATATCCATGATCCCACTGGCTTGGTTGGGGAGTGTGGTTTATCTCCTTCCCCAAACCCAGCGTATCTCAGCCCTTCTTCCGTGGATTCTTCACTACTGGTTTCTGTGGTGGTCAAGTGTGTGCTTGCGGAATGTCTTCATCCCACACTTCTTTGGTAGGAAGTTCCTCGATGATTTGATGCACTATCTTCAGGTGTAAGATCGTCTCCAATGCGTTCTCTAGATCTTAAGTGTGTGTATGTATGATTTGATAAGCTATTAAATAAACCAATTTGATTCAATTTCCAATTCTATCGCTCTGTTCAAGAGGCATGAATTAGTAGAGAATGTTTCACATCCTAAAACAACAGGACTCGGTTCACGTCGTGTGAAAGAATGGTTCAAGTCATGAAACTGCAAGAAAATGGTTCAAGTCGTGAATTATTTTCCTGCACTTTCATGTGCTCAACAATTTTCCTCCTTAAGATTAAATTCCTTCTTTCAATCAAATTCCCATCTTTATCCGACCCTCACAGCCTTCGTTTTGTCAATCTGTAAGTTTTGGTCTTCACGTGAAACAACAAGATTTCTTTGATGTGAAACAAAAAGTGTTTCACGCCGTGAACTGCTTCGAAAATGGTTCACGCCGTGAAAGTCTACTACTGCACTTTCACGTGCTCCAATTTTTGGCGGGTTGTACCATGTGTCAGAGGTGTTAGGATAAGGGTTTCTATTTTTGGAATGTAATCTCGTGATTTTCGATGAAAATCCCAGCACTAATTTTGTGAGCGACTCGCGGCATGAAACTGTAGGAAAATGGTTCACGTCATGAACCACGTTCTGCACTTTCACATGGAGTTTTCCACGTCCGTAATTTGTAGTCTTGGGTGCATAATACTTATCCAAATGATGAAAATTAGATTGTGCCAATGCTAAGGAATGAAATGCAAGTTCCTGGCTCAATCAACGGTCCCTTATGTTTTTGATATTTTTTGAATTTTTTGAAAAAAGAAGAAAACAACACCCAACCTGCTTCTGCACGTTGGTGTTTTTTGTGATGCTAACATCAAACCTATCAAGAGTAACCAATGAATGCTTTCCTAGACTACTTTCCACAACATTCACAACATCAAAACTATAACTTTTTTTTCAACCACACACACCTTATTCTTTCATTTCCACACAATGCACTACTGGAATGCAAAGGCAACAATGAATACTATGCAATGGGAGTTGAAACTCAAAGAGTATGGAAGAAACAAAGGTGTTTCCTCGGCAGCAGTGCCAAAAATGTTATGGGTTGCCTCACCTCCAAGAGACAACTCTACACATTCATCTAATGGATAAACAATAGAACACAACCATCGTGGGGTACTTACAAATGTTTCGATCTCAAGTCCCTTGAGGCCTCCAAGCTCGCTTTGTAAAGCTCCAAACTCCAAGCTCCACCTCCACTCTGTCTCACTGTGGAGTTGCTCACACCATACATAGACCAATCACACTCTCTCTTACTCTCTCATACAAGCATAAACACACAAGTATGAAAGAGGCACAATGCTAGAATGCTCTCACTCCTCACTCTCTCACAAGCACAAGGGAAGAGCTCCCAATACCACAAAGGGGGCTGTGTCCTTTTCATTATGAGAAATTGCCTTATATACAATTGGCCCTTATTCACACTAAGTGAATAAGCAGGCCTCTAGTATGTCATACGAGGCCCTTATTCACACTAAGTGAATAAGCAGGCCTCTGGTATGTCATACGAGGTTTCTCAAAAGGTCTCCATGACTGGAGCAAAGGCAAGGAGATTTTTGGAGAAGCCAGTAAACATAGAGAATTCAAAGAAGACTTGGAAAATCTGGAGAGACCTGTGTTGTGCAATCACCACAAATGTAGATTGTCCAATGCCAACTCTTGTAAATATGCGCAAACAGCTTTGGATAAATTTTAATAACATGGTTCGCATTATGAATCAAAGTAGCACAATTGCCCAAGAACGAGCATCATTCCAACAACATATCGTAGAATTCACCAAAAGTGTGCTAGGTGCTTGGGGAGAGAGTAAAGTAACACACTATACGTTGTACAATAAAAAAATAAACTGGTGTTTTAACCTGTACTTTTTCTAATTAAATTCTATTATCATGTGTACATCACATAGTTTATGCGCATGGTGTGTATTTCATGAAACAAGTATGGATCGCTTGACATATGGAATACCTAAGGAATCCAGGAGAAATCACATTATAAAGTAAGAGGGGTTTATTTTAAAAATACAAGACATGGAGGTGGAGCTTGTGCAGCAGGAACACATACAAACTATCTACAAGAGATGTTCAATTGGTTTTATCACACAACCTTTGGAAGGGTATTGGTTAGGGAGAGGGCCCAACAATCAAAGCTTGCGCAAGAGGCAGGCAAGGCTGTAAAAGGTCATGCTCGGCTTGAATGGTTGCAGACCAATGCTCCCCATAGGCATGGTGCTTGGTGTGCACAAATGAGGAGACAAGGAAGGCATTGGGTTGTGCATGCACCAGCACAAATCTAGATGTATTAAGGCTAAGAAAATAAGTTTAGTTAGTTTTTTTTTCCCTAAAGAAAAACTATTAATAGTTCCTTCACTCACTTCATTTTCATTTCACTTTTTAGAGAGCTTGAGCTTAAGATCTACATAGGCACCCGTGTAAGGACACCAGCACTTCACCACGTTAGCATAGTAGGCATAGTCGTACATGGATATGACATGCGCCAAGAACACTGCACGTGTTACTATGCCTTCACAAAACACAGTGCAAAAGGCACCCAATGACCACTACATACTAGCGACACCACACGGAAGAGAGTGACCCCTGGGATTCTAGGACACGCCCAATGGGATCACCAAAGTCTAGCCCTGTTCCCACAGCAACACCAACGCATACACATGCAGGCCCTTCGAGTGGGAGCAAACGCGTGAAGGAGACCCGATGACGTAGCCACACCAGAGATAAAGACAAAGACACCGATGATGAGAGCAATTCGACTGGGTTGGTGAAAACATGCCTACATTGCGTACCACCACAAGTGGCAAGACCCTACTACCAGGACACAGGGTCCCCTACCTACCCAGGAGGAACTTGATACACATGTACCACAGTAGCAGGAGGAGGAGGATTTAGACTATGAGAGAGATCAAGGGTAGGTTATTGTAAGTGCACGCAAGCGTAGAAAGGTCATGCTCTTCAAGCCAAGGAATTCCCAACCTTGCCAATGCACCAACACAACATAGAGAGCTCCAAGGAGAAGGATGCGCCAAGGGCATAGGGCTCTACAAGAAATCAAGTTTTATCAAATGAACATTGAGTTGCTGATAAGAAGAGCCCCTTTTGCTTGCACAGTCAAGGAGATTCTCCAACGATATAGAACAGAGTTCCGTGTTGTGCAGGGGAAAGCAGTGCAAGAAGCTGCCGAGGTTTACCTTGTTGGGCTTTTTGAAGACACCAGCCTCCTTACAATACATGCAAAGAGGATTACCATTTCTGCTAAGGACATGCAACTAGATTGGCGTATTCGAGGGTGAGCGCGATATGATCTAGAGATCTTAGATGTTAACCTGCTTCTTGAAGTAACTTTTTTGTTTCAAACCCCCCTTGTAACAAGCCTATTTGAATTTCATTTGTAACCTTCTAATAATTTAAATTTCAAGTTTCGCTTACAATGTCTTGGTGTCATCATGTTTGTTCTATCATGTGCCAGTTTGTCACACATTAGGGAAAAAGGGAGCTCATTTTGGGGCCTTTTACGGTTTGGAAAAATAAGCTCTCAACCAATGAACAGAGGGCCAATGTAACGTTGGAAATTCACAAAAATAAAAGAAAATAGATAAAAGAAACAATATTTTATGTAGGTACAAGCGTGCTACATTAATGTGGAGATTGGTTTTTTATTCTCACAAGATCTTTGGACATGAAGATAGAATCTAGTCTGACATTTTCTCTGACAAGGGCCTTCCCGCTTCCACCTCCCTTTGAACTTTGAATTGTTGTGTTGCCTTTCCTTCAAAAGGTCTACCATTCTACACCACTGCCTCATTGTGCAGCAACCTCTTCTTTTCCAAAACTGCTCCCTTGATCCTGTTTGGCTTAGAGTAAGATGTTTCTTGTCAACTATCTGTCTGCTCACTTTCTCTTTCTTGAAACTTCACTTTGTTATCTTGTTTACATTACTTTGCTGTGGTTACAGATTCACAAGGTATCCATGGTGAATAAAAACTATGGTCGTTCTTGTGGAAGACGCTCTGTGGATGATAATGCTATGAAGGCAGAATTATACCACATATCCTTACCCCGTCGACCTGCTTCTTCTATTTCTTCGGTAGAGAATTCAAGTACAGTCAAAACGGAAGGAACTTGGGAAAGGTTTACTGTTTCGAAAGGAGCATGGGTGCTCATGCAACCTAGTAAAAGAAAGAGACCCCAGATAAAAAACATTTTCTTGGCATCATGGAAGGGAAGAGTACGAGATTTTAAAATCACCAGAGGAAAGATATCGGTGAAAGAAGTTTTGATTCAGCATGTGTACATGCATAAAGAACTTGTCTTGCGAGACTATCCAAATGATCTTCCGCAACACAAGCCTAATTGTATATTTTTCTATTGTGGTTTTGTTCTTTATGAGGTGCATGGATTTTTAAGACAAAGCTTTCTTTCTTTGCTTATTGATATTCTTGTGTTATTTTATTTCAGATTTATACCCTTCATCATATGAGACATGGCAAAACATTGATTGTATTCTGGGATTTATAGATGTTTTGCATGGATCGATAGGAGAACAACAATACGAAGGTCGATGTGCAACAGAGCTAGCTCAATCCGGTATATTTTTTACTGATCATTTTTATCAGTTGCTGGACAATGCAAACACACATGGTGTGTTAAGAAAACAAGACCTTCCAGCATGGAATTCAGTGGATTGGCCTCTCCCACATTTTAGTGTTACAGAGGCATATAGAGTCAAGCTTTTCAAAGAAGTACAGAAAGCTCTGAGGCCCAATATTGCCACAAGGATAATAAAAATTTCTTTATGCATGCCTCTCACAGTTTTTGTAGACTTGTTTAATACCTTTCCAGTGAAGGTTTCAAAAACAATGTTCACAGTTAAAGCAACAAGTCTGGCATGCATGCCACAATTTTTGGATAAAGGTTGGGATAAGAAGACATGTAGTTCAGTGTTTTGTGAGGTTGTCCAACCTTCTATGCAACTAAAGTACATGGTTGCATCACAAAATTTTATTTTTTCTTTTTATTATAAGCGCAGTCGAATGCTAGGTACAAAACTAGTCCCAATGGATCAAGATGAAGATTCTTTTAGTGCAGAAAATAAACTTCTTGATATTGATGTTGTTGAGAATGGTGATGTGCTAGTCAATATCACATTAAGACAATGTTTCTCCCTAGCTCAATTGCGTAATGACATTCTATTTGAGACAGAATGTTCTATTTCAAAGGACTTTTTATTTATCTACAACAATAAGAAGGTAAACCATGTGACTTATCCTAGTCTCATTAAGCACTGCTATTAGTTTACTTTACCCTATTGTTTCATATTGCTTTTTTGCAGGTGCTCAAAAGAAGAGAGAGATCAATAAAATGCAAAGACATTGAAAATTTAAAAATTGAGATAACACAGACTCCATAAACAAAGGTATTATATTCAGAAATGTAAAATTCTGTACAGAAGTGTTTAATTACATATGTAGAACATATTCTTGACAACAATTTTCTATTTATCTACAGGCTGATCTAGAGGCTGCTCTACATGGTCCAAGCTCACCGTATCATCTTTATTTGGAGAATCTACTTTCTGCTACTCCATCCTGTCGTGTACAGTCTCTTGGTGCTGCTCCCCTCACTCTCTCACAAGCACAAGGGAAGAGCTCTCAATACCATAAAGGGGGCTGTGTCCTTTTCATTATGAGAAATTGCCTTATATACAATTGGCCCTTATTCACACTAAGTGAATAAGCACGACTCTGGTATGTCATACGAGGTTTCTCAAAAGGTCTCCATGACTGGAGCAAAGGCAAGGAGATTTTTGGAGAAGCCAGTAAACATAGAGAATTCAACGAAGACTTGGGAACTTTGGAGAGACGTGTGTTGTGCAATCACCACAAATGTAGATTGTCCAATGCCAACTCTTGTAAATATGCGTAAACAGCTTTGGATAAATTTCAATAACATGGTTCGTAGTATGAATCAAAGTAGCACAATTACCCAAGAACGAGCGTCATTCCAACAACATATCGTAGAATTCACCAAAAGTGTGCTAGGTGCTTGGGGAGAGAGTAAAGTAACACACTATATGGTAAGTTGTACAATAAAAAAATAAACTGGTGTTTTAACTTGGACTTTTTCTAATTAAATTCTATTATCATGTGTACATCACATAGTTTATGCACATGGTGTATATTTCATGAACAAGTATGGATCGCTTGACATATGGAGTACCCAAGGGATGGAGAAATCACATGGTGTATATTTCATGAACAAGTATGGATCGCTTGACATATGGAGTACCCAAGGGATGGAGAAATCACATTATAAAGTAAGAGGGGTTTATTTTAAAAATACAAGACATGGAGGTGGAGCTTGTGCAGCAGGAATACATACAAACTATCTACAAGAGATGTTCAATTGGTTTTATCACACAACCTTTGGAAGGGTATTGGTTAGGGAGAGGGCCCAACAATCAAAGCTTGCGCAAGAGGCACGCAAGAAGGATGTAAAAGGTCATGCTCGGATTGAATGGTTGCAGACCAATGCTCCCCATAGGCATGGTGCTTGGTGTGCACAAATGAGGAGACAAGGAAGGCATTGGGTTGTGCATGCATGCACCAGCACAAATCTAGATATATTAAGGCTAAGAAAATAAGTTTAGTTATGTTTTTTTCCCCCCTTAAAAAAATTATTAATAGTTCCTTCATTTCCAGTCCTGCTCCCACAGCAACACTAACGCATACACATGTAGGCCCTTCTAGTGGGAGCAAACGCGTGAAGGAGACCCGATGATGCAGCCACCCCAGAGATAAAGACAAAGATACTGATGATAAGAGAAATTCGAGTGGGTTGGTGAAAACATGCCTACATTGCGTACCACCACAAGTGGCAAGACCCTACTACCAGGACACAGGGTCCCCTACCTACCCACCAGGAACTTGATACACATGTACCATAGTAGAAGGAAGAGGAGGATTCAAACTATGAGAGAGATCAAGGGTAGGTTATTGCAAGTGTACGCAAGCGTAGAAAGGTCATGCTCTTCAAGCCAAGGAATTCCCAACCTTGCCAATGCACCAACACAACACAGAGAGCTGCAAGGAGAAGGATGCGCCAAGGGCATAGGGCTCTATAAGAAATCAAGTTTTATCATAGGAACATTGAGTTGCTGATAAGAAGAGCCTCTTTTGCTTGCACAGTCAAGGAGATTCTCCAACGATATAGAACAGAGTTCCGTGTTGTGCAGGGGAAAGCAGTGCAAGAAGCTGCGAGGTTTACCTTGTCGGGCTTTTTGAAGACACCAACCTCCTTCAAATACATGCAAAGAGGATTACCATTTCTGCTAAGGACATGCAACTAGCTTGGCGTATTCGAAGGTGCGTGATACGATCTAGAGATCTTAGATGTTAACCTGCTTCTTGAAGCAACTCTTTTGTTTCAAACCCCCGTTTGTAACAAGCCTATCTGAATTTCATTTGTAACCTTCTAATAATTTAAATTTCAAGTTTCCCTTACAATGTCTTGGTGTCATCATGTTTGTTCTATCATGTGCCAGTTTGTCACCCAAGGCATTAGAAATGCTCCTGTAGGGTTGGGGAAGTTATGCCAGAACAGTGCAAATTCGGCCTTTGCAAAGGCGATGTAGGCTAAAAATTCGCATTGTTCTGGCACTTCTCCCCTAGCTACTCAAGATCATTTTTGATGCATTTATAATGAAGTTGAGTACACTGATGCATTGATAATGAAGTTGAGTACATTGATCCTAGAGAAACAATAGTTTAGAAGATAAAAACACCTTTAATCATGTGTAAAAATACATTGTTTGTCATCCAAAGCATCAGAATTTCTCCTAGAGGGTTGGGGAAGCTGTGCCAGAAGAGTGCGAATTTGGGCTTTGCAGCAGCGGTGCAGGCTCAAAATTTGCACTATTCTGGCACTGCTCCCCCAACCACTTAGGATCATTTCTGATGCATTTGTAATGAAGTTGATTACACTGATTGAGAAACAGTAGTTTACAAGATAAAAACACCTTTAATCATGTGTAAAAATACATTATTTTTCATCCAATGCATCAAAATTGCTCCTAGAGGGATCGAGAAGTTGTGCCAGAACAGTGGGAATTCGGGCTCTACAGTGACGGTGCAGGCTCAAAATTCACACTATTCTGGCACTGCTTCCCCAGGCCCCGAGGGTCATTTCTAATGCATTTTACAAAGAAATCAAGTAATACACTAATTGTGAGAAACAGTTGTTTACAAGATGAAAACACCTTTAATCATGTGTAAAACTACTTTGTTTTTTTTCTAATCCATCAGAATTGCTCTGGAGGGGACTGGGGAAGCTGTGCTAGAATAGTGCAAATTTGGACTCTACAGCATAGCGGTGCAAGCTCAAAATTCACCTTATTTTGGCACTACTCACCCAGGCCCCTAGGATCATTTCTGATGCATTTACAAAGAAATTGATGGTTATAAACTAGAAAAAACAATGATATACTTGATGAAAATAAGTTTGCAAAGACTGTATTGTATTCATAAGTAATAAGAAGTGATACATCATCTTCACAAAAGCTTTCTTACAATATTAAGCTTCCTTCTCTTGTTATCGGGCAGAGTGTGCTCAAGGAGTGATTGGGCTATTTCTTGAGGATCCTCTGTGCCTATGCTTTTCGCTATACCTAAACGAGCTAGAAGCTTACCCCTAAATCGAGAACCAAAAACATCGAAGGAAGGGATTTTTTAATCAAAACTATACATTTGGTGCTCTAGACCATCATAGAGGCTATACAGAGCACCTTAGAGAGGGCTTTCAAAAAGAAGAGAGTGAAGGCAGATTGAGGGGTGTAGTCCATGTGGATGATGGAGATGCCATCCACAAGAAGCCGACCAAGGTAGTGCGCCAATGCAGCATCATGTCCATAGACCTTGGCCTCCTGGTCTCTGTTGCCCGCCGCCTCTCCTAGAAAATGCGTCAATCTCAACCACACTCTGCAATCAAAGAAAAATTCAAAATATTTTCCTATACATAATTACAAATGTTTCTAAGTTATAAAAGGTTGATTATTACCTCTTGTTCAATGTCTTCTTTTGCCAAAGTGCTAGTGGGGGTGGAGAGGTCAATCGAGGACTTAGCCTCATCCTTTTTAGGTGCTTTGGTCTCCTCCATCACTCTAGTATAAGGGGTATCCTTTTCAACCTCTAGCTTGTCTTGTAAGGTTGTGAATTCCTCCTCTAGAACTAGGGCTTGCTCTGCGGTCTCAACCACACTATCCTTGACCAAAGCAACTATCTCTGTGGTGACGATTAGATTCTCCAAGGGGTAATATGACACTATCTTGGTGAGGACCGAGGTTGGACGTATCAAGGTCCACGTCACATCGTGTGCATATAATGCCCAAGCATTCATCCATTCTCAAGCTAGCTTCCTTTTTAAGGTCATGTAAAGAAATAAGTATTCTTCACCTTTACACAACAATGGTGCTCAAGAGATTGATCTTAAACTCTAGTAGCACCTTGCTCTCCTCATGGGAAAGATGGCCCCACATCTCCACTACAGTGGGCTATTTTGCAGATTGGGCACCCTCTGGAAAGTGCTCTGATGCAAGCTGCTCTTCCACATCAGTACTCGTACCTAGTGCCTTCACTTCCTTGTCATCCCTCAAATACCCTGCCAACTACAATGAAGGCATCTCTACCTCCTCATCTGAATCCTCATCACTGATGAGGAATGCGAAAGTGGCGAGCCACGAGAGGAACCTAGTTCCTAAATTTCCCCTCCCCAACCTCTTCACCTCCTTCTTATTGAAGGTACAATAAGCTCTTGCGGGGATGCAGATGTTGATGAAGCTTTCAAGGCACTGGATGTAGGGGCGGGCGTATTATTGAATGTACTCAAGTAGCTCAATAGGCACCCATCGATCATTGGGGCAATGGGG
This sequence comes from Cibotium barometz, assembly GCF_041138505.1. Taxonomy (NCBI): domain Eukaryota; kingdom Viridiplantae; phylum Streptophyta; class Polypodiopsida; order Cyatheales; family Cibotiaceae; genus Cibotium; species Cibotium barometz. The sequence goes on from NC_141065.1 coordinate 44,321,467, forward strand.
AAAGGAGATGGAGTGGGGAGCCAAGTATTGCTCCGTGTATGCAATCTGCATCTCTCATAATGTTGGGACGCAAGGGCGAGCGACTTTTCAAAGTCAACTTCACATCAAAACATGGCAAAGAGCTCGCTCTTGCCTGCCCATAGGGTGGTGGAGAGGAACTCATAGAAGTCATCAAAGTGGGTAGCCATGTGTGAATGCAAAGAGATAGTGTGAGCTCATGCTTGGTTTCTATAGCGTGAAAATAAGAAAGAAGGCACCTTTGGCCTATTTATAGTTAAAATTTAAAGTTTGGCCTTCTCACACTAGACCGCTAGACAAAAAAATCACAGTTTGCAAAAATATTAAGATTTTAATTAAATAAAGAGGGGTTAAAAAAGAGCCTGCTACAAAATTTCAAGCATGTCATCTAATCTAAAATTGTTATAATGTCTTCATTTTTTGCCTCTTGTGACATTTACTTCATGTTGATCTCCATCTCCTTGTTGACTTGAAAGCTCGTCATTGCCTTCAGCTCAATCCTGAAATTCTTGCCCCTCATGTATATCAGAACAGAGGCTATTTTCCCAGATACCCAGTTCATCTTGAAGCTCTTCCACATGCCTACTATGTGTTGGTAGGGCTATGCATCTTGCTACTAAAAATTCAAGGGCCCCCATTTGCCATGATTTTGAGACCATGGTTGTCCCCTCCTTACGCTTCCCAATCTATAAAAATATAGAAAGTGGCACAATAACCAGAAAGTGTAAGGGTTGATTCTAGACATGTAGTGGAATCACATATACATTTCTTCTCATCAACTTGAAACTTGACTCTTCCACATTATCAAAACCCATGATGCTAAAGTGTTGACGCAGGTTGCTAGGCTCCAATGCTTGCTTGCTGCCACTCGCTCAATCCATCCATTTTGCATCATCACAGCTACCTCAATAAGCACAATTTCTTCTTCTCAGGCTTGAAGTGGGATCCATGTCTCGTGCTTTTGCATCCATCTTTGGTAGTGCAGATGCATGTACAAAATAGAGCGTGCTTTCAAGAACCTGAAAGACACTGTAGAATCTACTATATTGCACTTGTACACATCACCTTGATGTGACCCCTCATTAACCTCCTAACCCTCTCCTGGTAATCCTTGAATGAGGACAAATCGTACCTCCTTACAAATATACATCATTTTCATTTGGTGCATTGGAATGGAATTGAACATATGCACAAAAACATGTAAAGGACAAAACCAATTTAGCCCTACTGACCTAGATGCCTTTGAAAACTTGAGTGATGTTCTGATATCACTTACCATCTTAAACTTTGAGCATAAGATGGTCCAAGCATCAGGTTTAGGCCATTCGGGATTGTTAAGAGGGGGGTTGGGGATCTCTTCTAGCTTGCCAAATAAACCTGGTTTTTTATCTACAAAATATGAGTGAGAAAAAAAAAGATATTGTTCTGTACAAGCTCACTTGGGCTTTGAGATACAAACATTGCCTCTCCAATGGATGCATGCATAGCATAGAAAACTCCAGTGAGGCTTTGGAGTGGTTGTTTTTCAACATAATTAGAAGGGAAAATATCTGCAGATAGAGACATAAGAAAATGGAGAACATAAGAAAATTTAAAATAAAAAATCCAATATTAGCATGTTGTAAAAGCTGTGTTTAACTGACAATTTGAAGGAAACCTTGGTCGTTGTCCTTGAATGTAAAGGTATCCAAGGGTATACACATGTTGCACTATGGCAACTAGTCTTTCCTTCTTAGTATGCTTGAAGCCTTGTAGCCTCCCCTTCCAATGATGTAGCATATTCCCTTATTGACGCACTCGATGTGGTCCCTTAGAGCTTGGCTGCTGCATGTAGACCCAAGCCCCAACCCTGAATCTTGTTGGAGCCCAAACTCCATGCTCATCTCTTGTGTTATGTAGCACAAGCTCTTCCACCTTCTCCCTAGGTCTTTTCACATTACTGGAAGAGGCCACGGTGGTAAGAAAAGAGAAGAAGGGAAAAGAAAAGCTTGTTACATACAATAGAGGAGTGGAGAGGAGAGAAAGTTCAAGGTTTTCAGTGCAGCAATAGAAAGCTTAAGAGGGTTAGAGTTTAAGAATGGGCTTCCTGAACCTAGAGTAGACTAAAGAGGGATAGAGTTTCTACTCAACAATGGAGAGGGAGGGAGAGAGAGGGAGCTTGAGAGGGAGGGAGCTTCAGAAGAAGGGAGAGCTTGAGAGAGATGGAGTTTCTGCAGCAATGGAGAGCTTAGAAGAGGAAGAAAGAGGGAGAGGGAGCTTGAGGAGGAGGGAGAGCTTGAGAGGTATGGAGTTTCTCCAACAATGGAGAGCTTAGAAGAGGAAGAAAGAGGGAGAGGGAGCTTGAGAAGGAGGGAGAGCTTGAGAGGTATGGAGTTTCTGCAGCAATGGAGAGCTTAGAAGAGAAAGAAAGAGGTTCAAAATGAGGTTCAAACCCTGAGTATGTTGGGGGAAAGTTTGAGAGGGAAAACACACTTTTGGGAAAAAATTAAAAAAATTTAATTTTTGGGGTTTTTAATCCGCGAGATTCTAGGTGGGGGGACCTCTAAGTTTGGGCCCATGAGTACTAATTAGGCCCCATTAACAAACCAAAGCCTAGGTCCCCTAGGGTCAAAGAAGTCAAAAATGTGCACCCAGCCCTCTTCCTATTGGTCCATTCCAAATCAAAAGTTAATCCAAGAGGCCCTCTTTGGGTCCAAAAAAAACATAATGTGTAGGGCGTCTATCATGTCATCCATATCTTGCTCCAAATACGTTGGAGATTCCACCACAGTTTCTCCTTCACCACCATGAGGCTGATTAGTACTTGCTTGTGTCGTTATCTGTCTAGTACTCCACTCGGGTTGAAGGTCCAAGTAATCAATCATTTGCTCATTTTGAGGACACACACTCGCAACACCAAGTCATGCATTAATATGCTCAACTAGAAATATACCGTTTTTCTTTACATGGTCGTTGCAACTTCTTTGTCTTCGAGAGATTTAGTACTTGCACCGATTGCAAGGGCACAAGTATTTCTCCTCTACATTCGGGTGTCCCCCCGTGTGTTTGTATTGTTCACACTATCCATGATTGTATGAGGCCATAGTTTAGTCGGCCAAAGTTTAAATTCTAATGAAAAATGTGTCGGGGCGGGAAATCTGAAAGATTCTATACACTTTTACAATATAATAATCTTTCGTCATTCATCAGAACATATGTAAGAGATGATGTCGAAAAAACTGTCAAGATAACAACGTTGGTAATATTCTAGACATATATTTGGACTCATATACTGACGCTTTTTTTACTGACATATATATCGATGCTTTTAATGACTAAACCTCTGACGAAATCTCCGACACTAGAAAAATAACAGAGCCGAAACGCAGACTCTATTTTTCTCATTTTTTGGCTTCCCCTCTTCCTTGATTGGTGAATACATCTTGCTTGTTCCTCATGCACATTACACAATCACACACACATGTGTATGTGCACACACAATCACACATATATGCTTGTAAGTGTGTGTGTGTATACGTGTGTGTGTGTGTGTACGTGAGAGAGAGAGAGAGAGAGTTTCTGTGCATGTGTGAGGGGGTGTAAGAAGAGAGAGTGCATGTGCATGTGTATGTGTATGCATGAGAGAGAGGTTTGTGTGTATGTGAGAGAAAGAGAGAGAGAGAGGGGGAGTGTATATTGCATGTGAGAAAAGAGAGGATGTTTGTGTGTGCGTGCATGCGAGAGTGTATCTCTGAGAGACACATATACACATATGCATATATGCACACATACGTGACACACATGAATGTGCATGTGTACATGCACACACACGAAGACACACACACATAAATGCATATGCATGCACATAAGGACATACATAAACACATATACACACTTATGTACACAAGTATGCGTGTGCACACATAGATGTGCATCACCACACATGCACACATGTATACATAGATGCACATACATACACATTTGCACATGTACATGCACACGCATATGTATATGCACATGTACATGCACACGCATATGTATATGCACATGCACACATAGGGGGGAGAGAGAGATGGGGGCAGGCCTAGGAGTGAAAGGGAATCGATTTTTTTTGGAACCTTGGTCACGCACAACACGGGTCCAATACTAGTAATTAATTCCACACACATTTTCGTAACTTGATAATGAAGATAGATTACATGATTGGATGGCATGCTGCCAAACACACTCTCTCTCTCTCCCATCAAATCACATCAAATTATGGCATGCTGCCACTCACTCTCTTTCTCTCTCTCTCTCACACACACACACACACACACACACACACACACACACACACACACACTCTCTCTCTCTCTCTCTCTCTCTCGTTGCCGTCAAGTTATCGTCTTAATTCTAATCTGCAATTAGAAATCCGGAGGGAACTCCTGGATCTCATAAGTGTTTTTGTCAATTGTCCATTTGAGAAGTGGGTGCGGCAAGCTGCAATTGAAGTAAGCATCTTCCAAGCCGCCTTCACATCCAGCGATTGAGCAGGAGACACGAGGGAGAGACTCTGTAAAGACGAGACTGCTTGATGCAGAGCCTAAGTCGAGAAGCCCAATTTTGTGCAAATCGCCGTCGCCTTTGCTGAGGCACATCAAGGTGAGGCTGCCGTCTTTGGTAATTGTGGCGGTGCGATATTCGAAAGTAGCGAGGAGCAAGAACCATGCATCGAATTCAAAGGCGGGCGCTTTGAGAATGGATCGTTTTTTGGGCATGACTATCGTTTTTGCCAAAGCTATCACCTGCTCCCGCAACTTCTTGCCCACCCTTAGCTGCCTCGTATGTTCAGCCTTCAGCAGACCTAGGATGGATAACACGCGGTCTTCTTCTACAGAGCATTGCCTGTTGGAGATATCTTGAATAGCTAAGCTTAGGCTGCCGACCTCCTGCTCTAGTAGCTTCTGTAGCAGCCTGTTTTGATCTTCGAAAAAATTTCCCATTCCTTTGAAGCTTAGGGGCGCCTGGAAAGGTATCTTGAACCTGGCATCGACATGAGCTAAATGGAAATAAGCATCTCTTTCTACGAAGTTAACAGGCTGCATCTCACCCCAAGCTCAGTACTACTGCAGCTCATGCGCACTTCCCGAATCGCCGTCGCTCTGCATTTTTCACATTGACCAGTCCCCGATATAATGCGGTCGCTGGGACACTCATCTGGACGTTCCCCTGCAAACGCTATCTCAAACCCATGTATCAAAGCATGGGACAAGGTGCACTTGCAGAATCCTACCGCGCGGGATCCCCATTTCAGGACACAATGGTTTATGTAGGTGATGGTTTTTGGATTATAATCGGTAACAACGAAGAGCAGATTTTGCGGAAGAACTAGCTCTTGGAGCGTCCACACCCGCGTAAACCACCGTGGCACCGCACCTACATCCTTCCACATCATGTAGCCCTGATCAATGCCGTGGGTGAGCACATAACAGCCTTTGCTGTTCCTGTAATACTCGCCCATGCGGGCTATTTCTCGACTTTTCTCTGCCATGTCTGCCTGATTAATGCACAACGCATCGATCCAGATTGCTTCCACCCCATCCGCAGATAGCAGGTCAAGAAACCGCATGAGCGCCCAAAAGCAAGGCTCTTTGTGGAGACTTGCATCACGAAAAGCAAGGTCGTAGGTGCGGCGGCTCTGATCCAAGGCAGAATCATGATCTGCGACGGCGCAAACTTCCTCGCCCATTTTTTCGGAGAGGTCTCGCAAGCCTTGGCTCCAAGTGTGAGAGATGACATGGAAATCCCAGCCTGTGGGGGTGCGGAAACATATTCCTCCGCTTGAGAGAGACTCCAAGACGTTAACCACACGGAGTGGAAGCTCGCCGCCATCGCCTGATTCCTCCTCATGGGCTGATGGAATTATGCCTGCTGGCCGTAACCTTACTAGATTAGAAGAGATCAACGACCACACAAGCATGAAGAAGCTCTTTAGAAAGCCACACATCATCCTAGACAGTTCTGTGTCGCAATACTAGAGTTACTGCAGGTACGAGTGTTGGTAAGGGTGATGGAGAGTGATTCAAGAGACGGCTACTGCTAAATTTTTACAATTTTGCATATTAAAACCTGGTAGCACATGCGCAGAAGGCCATGTCTCATGTTTGCCTTCAGCAAAATAATTATACTTGATGAGAAGGGTAGGTAGGCCTGAGAAATAAAAAGGTGAAGTGAAGTAGAGCAGTCATCGCGGGCTCGAACCACGCCCACGGCATCGAGATTTGAGAGTGAGCCAATACTTCTACCAACAAGGCTACTGGAATGCGTGTTAGAGTCATTCCTCTCAAGAGGTCTAAAGCGTGCAGAGCAGTCATGAACGTACAAAGTTGGACTTGCTTGTAAGATTTCAAGACGAAAAGACACGTAGAAAGATGTGCTTAATAGGCGAAATGATGTAAAGGTCGCGTGAAGGTAAAGCAGAGTACAAAGTTGGCATTTTGCTTGTACTAGTCCCCCAACCCGTCTTCTGGACATGTAGGAATGCATATTGCCCAACAACCCTTCACAGATAATTGCATTAGGAATTTGTTTGTCCTTGTCACTTGTTCCTCTACTGCCATTGGAAGCTCACGGTTGGCCCTTTATTAAAAATCTAAAGTGTGACAGCTAGCTCTAATTTTAGGTAGTCGGTGATGGTGCGCATTGTGTATAGTTGGACCTGCGCCCTACATGTCATCTGATGCAGGTATGATGTTGGTTTTCTTTGTTCAGACGACGAACGGAGAGAGAGAGAGAGAGAGAGAGAGAGAGAGAGATCACTGCTTTGATCGTACTGAGTAGAGATTCTTGCATTGTTTTGGTAATATTGCTTGCCTATGTCTTCAAGGGCCCATTCCTTCTTCTGTTGGGCCACTCAACTAGTTTAGAAATTCTAACAGCACATAACAACATGCTCACTCCCCCTCGAACTCTCCAACTACACAAACCTGGTGCACAAATCTCTCTCAGCAACAATCTGATTACTGGCAAAATCCCCAGACCTGTAATTATTGCTATCGTGGCCCAATCTATTACTATTGATCTTTCTTACAACAGGCTGTCTAGTCCTATACCTCCTAATTTTGGAGGCATGATCCACCTTCAGTAGGGCAACACTCCCTTCCCTATGTATTCATCAAAGAAAGCCATGGCCTGCGCCTCTAGTAGAGAAATCTATGATCTTTGTGCTCTCTTACAAATCTTTAGTTTCTATGGCTCAAGCGTTCACTCCTTCTAAGAAGCCTTTCCAAAAGTCCATGGTATGCAGCAAAACAACTATGAATCCTCTAGCAAAAATAACAAGGATAATGAGAGGTTGTTTGTTATGCAACATGTGGTTAATGCTTTGTCTGAAAATGATATAGTAGCATGTAAGAATTATGTATGTTATGTTGATTCAGGTGCATCGAATCACATGACAAGTCATGGTGAGTAGTTTAAGGAAATGGAGATTCTTGAAAGACCAGGTTTTGTTGAAACAGGAGATGACACTGCTCATCTCATTGCCAATATTGGAGATATGCCATTGTTTATACAGGATGGTAAAGTGAAGTACCTTGCAGATGTGCTTCATGTTTCGAACATTACAAAGAATTAGTTTTAGTTGGCTAGATGATTGAGAAGGGTTTGTAGGTTCGGTTTAACCCTAATGGCTGTTATGTAGAAGACTTCAAAGATAAGTACAGGTTGGTTGCAAAAGGAAATAGAGTGGGCAGAATGTTTACATTGAATGTGAATATGCCTGAAGAGTGAGTGCTGCAATGTTTGAAAACGGTTCAGGAGTTGTTGCAGATATAGACATTTGGTATAAGAGAATTGGGCATGTCAATGTGCAAAGAATGAAGTCTATGCAGACTAAACAAATTGTGGCAGGGCTATCTACGTTTAAAGTTAAAGGTATACAGAAAGTTTGTGAAGCATGTCATTGCAGAGATAGCACGAGCATTGATGGGCTAAGAAGAGTATACCACATAGCTATTGGGCTGAGGCTATGTCTACATCAGTTTATATCATTAATAGGACTCCTACTATACAGCCATATATGATGTAACACCAGAGGAGAAGTTTACTAGCAAGAAACTTGTTTTTTGTCACTTAAAAGTTTCTGGATGTATTGCATATGTGCATGTGCCAGATGAGTTACGTACCAAGCTAAATCCAAAAGTAGAAAAATGTGTGTTTATTGGGTATTCTCATGAGCAAAAGGGATATAGATGTTATAATCATGCTACATGTGAATTGAGGGTAAGAAGGGATATTGTATTTGATGAGATGAGTAGCTAGTATGCTGCTGAACAGGATACAGTTGGCTGCTGAAAAGGATACAGTTGGGGCTGATGTAAGTGGAAATGTGGTTGCACAGAATGAAGGTCAGCAATAACAGTCATTGAGTGGACCAGGAGAGTCCTCATCTAGTGGTTCTATTGATAGACCGTGAAGTGGCAGGCTCCGTCATAATACTAGTCCTAAAAATGTAGTTGGTACATCACATAAAGGCAAAGAGAAAGTGGTTGAGCCCTTGGTATGCCTGAAATTTCTGCAGGGCATTCTCTTGTTGATGGAGATTCTAGTGGCTCAGAGATGAGCCTTGATGAGGAGCTTGGGATTCCAGCAATGAGGACACCTGGTGTGAAGAAGGATATGGAAGCCATGAACGCAAAGTTGGAAGAGTAAAAAATCATAAGCAGAGGTTGACTTATGATGGTTATGTGGCACATCACTATGCATATATGGAAAAAGTTGTGCAGGTTGTAGAAACCACATGTTTTGATGAGGCTATTAGAAATGTGTGTTGGGATAAAGCTATGGATGCATTGTATCGAAGTTAGATCTGTTAGTATATGCTAAACTTCCTGATAAGGTGATGTTTCCTGAGTTGCACAACATAATCAGTCATTGTAATGTCCATGGACCATGTGGGAAACTAAATATGTTCTCTCCTTGCACGATTAATGGGAGTCGCAACATTGGTACCCTCAAAAGTTTTCTGAGACTATAAGAATTGATGACAATGGGTATCCAACTTACAATGCGGCGAGACAATGGTAGTTTCATCCAAGTAAAAGATCATAGGGTGGATAGTCGATGGGTTATTCCATATAACCCTTATCTCTCTATGAGATACAAAGCCCATATTAACATAGAAGTATGCTCTACCATTATAGTAGTGAAGTATTTGTATAAGTATGTATATAAAGGAAATGATAGAGCCACTATAGAGTTGCAAAGATACACATGGGGTTATTGATGAGGGTAGTCAATATCTGGATGTATGGTACGTGTCCATGCCAGAGGTATGTTAGCGCTTATACCAATATGATTTGCATGATGAAATGCTTGATATACAAAGGTTACATGTTCATCTCCCGATACACAATAATGTGATATTCAATAACCAGGATGATTTGCGTGATGTAATTAGTTGTGAGACAGAAAACAAAGAATGTCTCTCACCAAATGGTTTAGAGCTAATAAATTGTATGTAGATGAAAATAGCTTGTTATATGTTAATTTCCTTTGCAAGTTGGTGCGAACTACATCTCTCCAATCATGGACTAAAATAAAAAGGAAAAATATAACTAGACATTTGTATAATGTTAGCTTGAGTACAGGTGAGCAATATTACCTACGCATGTTACTCACAGTGTACAAGGGTTGTAAATCTTTTGAGGATGTACCAACAATGAATGGACATTTGTATCCCTATTTTAAGGCTGCATGTGAAGCCAAAGGAATGCTGGAGAGTGATGAGGAGTGGTATATGTATCTTCAAGAAGCTGCATTTCAGAAAATAAGATTCCAACTACGTTAACTCTTTGTCATTATACTGGTTTTTTGTGAGCCTATATTCCCTGGATAGCTTTGGAACAAATTCTACTGAACTTTCAAATGCTTTTTTTCATTCCTTGTTGCAGAAGCAGATAGGGTGTGCTAATGTTGTTGTTTGTCATTCTATAGTAAGAGTCATGCTTTGTTGCATATACAAGACCGCTTTAAAAAAAATGGAAAGTGGCAACATGATTTTGAGGGGTTGCCTATTCTTGATAGATCAAGTGTTACTACTGTCAACAACGATTTGCTGATGGAAGAGATGATGTTTAATTCTGTTCAATAGGCTAATTTGTCTATTTCCATGGAAAGGAGTCTAAATAGTTGTCAATCAAGAGCATTTGATACTATCCCCATGAGGCTATTTCTTTTAACCAGGTTGATATATTTTTCCTTGATGGACCAAGTGGATCACGCAAAAAATATCTTTATAATGCCTTTTTATCTTGATTACATGGAGAGAATCAAGTTGCATTAGCATGTGCATCATTTGGAATAGCTACATTGTTACTTTTAAATGGTTGTACATCACACTCATGTTTCAAAATACCATTGGTTCTCAATGCTTCTAATACATATAGTATCAAAGCTAATAGCCCATTGGCTAAGGTGTTGAAGCTAATAGCCCATTGGCTGAGGTGTTGAAGCTTGCAAGGTAAATCATTTAGGATGAGGGTCCAATGATGCACCGTTATACATATGAAGCTTTGGACAGGACATTGAAACACATTATGCAAAGTGTTATAGTGTTTGGTGGGAAAGTTATGCTCTTTGGTGTGGTGACTTCATCAAAATCTTACTTGTTGTGGCAAAGGGTTGTGTGAGGATATTGTTGATGTAATATTTTGTCATTCACATATTTAGAGATAATCACCCAAAACATGCATGTCAAATAGAGTGCTTATGATTGTACAGAACAGGAATCGGTCAAATGGACTTTACAAATTACAGTTGGCTCTATAGGCCATCCAAACAATCAAGGCAAAGTGGTAATTCCACCACAAATGTTGATCCATGTGAACTCCCTTTTGAGTTTTGTAGAATGGGTATACAAAGATCTTCAAAGAGTTTAGGATTATACATGCTTCTTCAAAGACCGTGCTATTCTTGCACCATGAAATCTAGAGGATCATGATATCAATGAACTAGCCTTGATTGCATTACCCGGTCTTGAAAGAGAATACCTTAGTGCAGACTCGATTGTTTCTTCTGAGAATGATAGAATATTGTATCCAATTGAGTACTTGAACAGTTTGAACTTAGGTGGTGGTTACCCTCCTCACTGCTTGCTTCTAAATATTAATGCTCCTAACATACTTCTCCATAATTTGGATCCTTGGTGGGGACTTTGTAATGGTACCAAGTTGATATGCGAGTAATTTCACACAAAAGTGATAGAAGAAGAAATCATTACAAGTATAAACATTAGAGATAGGGTCTTTATTCCAAGGATAACATTCATACAAACGATGCTTCAATTTCCTTTTGACATGAGGAGGAGACAATTTCTTGTGAGGTTAGCTTTTGGTATGTTAATAAATAAGTCCCAAGGACAAACATTGACTGTGTTGGGACTTTATTTAGCCACACAAGTATTCACACGAGGATAATTGTATGTTGCTATGTCATGTGTTAGATCATCTAACGCAGTGAAAGTGTGTGTAAAGGATACTATGGAACACGAAAACAACATAGAAGGCTCAAACAAAGTCTTCATAACCAATGTTGTCTACAAAGAGGTATTTCAAATGGAACATGCAAAAGAATGTAAATGTAGTCTATTCCCAAAAGGTAGAGAACAAGGTATTGATACAACAGCCTACAAATGATAGAGAATACATTCATAGCTATCTTTGTATCAATGAAGTGAGCATTTGAAAGGAGAATGTTTACAAAGATGTGACATGTGCAATCTATGTTGTCACCAAAATTTGGGAACTTCTTGAATACGAGAAATTGCCCATCATGCTATATATCATTGGAAAGGTCTCGAAGAGTAGATTTCAAATGTCCAAACTTTGCTCACTTCTGAGTTGATTTGTAAAAATTTCACCATGAGCCCATTTTTGTAGAGAAAGGATGCCTATAAATCCTTAAGGGGCCCAATTTGAGTCCAAACTTTCCCTAATGCTTTGCATCACAATATAATAATTGTCATTTTAAAAGAAACATCAATCAACTTCAAAGCATGCATGCCTACTGAAAGAGACAACATCGATTGCACATGTCATATCTTTGTAAACATTATCCTTTCAAATGCTCACTTCATTGATACAAAGATATCTATGAATGTAGTCTATGTCATTTGTAGACTGTTGTATCAATACCTTGTTCTCTACCTTTTGGGAATAGATTACATTGATACAAAGATATCTATGAATGTAGTCTATGTGTAGACTGTTGTATCAATACCTTGTTCTCTACCTTTTGGGAATAGATTACATTTACATTCTTTTACATATGCCATTTGCAATACCTCTTTGTAGACAACATTAGTTGTGAAGACTTTGTTTGAACCTTTTGTGTTGCTTTCGTGTTTCACAGTATGCTTTACACACACTTTACTGCATATCAGATGATCTAACACCTAGCATAACAATGTACAATTGTCCATGTGTGAATACTTATGTGGCCAAATAAAGTCCCAACACACTCAATGTTTATCCTTTTGGGACTTCTTGATTGACATAACAAAAGCTAACCTCATAGGAAATTGACTCCTTCTCATGTTAAAAGGCAATTGAAACATAGTGATGGACAAGATATTTAAGGTTTTTTTATTTTTTATTTTTTTAAATTTACGGTTGTTATAATATAAGCATCATTTTTTTCCATAATCACTACTACATGTTAGCCTAATACCGGGGCTTATACCGGTGCTATTTAACGGGGTTTAAAAAAGCCTCGTCATCGGTATAAGCGCCGGTATAAGCGCCGGAATAGTAGCGTCGGTATAAGCGTCGGGTTGCAATACCGGCGCCTATACCGGTTAATATACCGACGCTCACCGGGGGTAATACCGACGCATAAACCGGCGTCTATACCGGTGCATATACCGTGTTATATACCGGGGTCAATACCGGGGTGTATACCGACTTTAATGCCGAGAAAAATACCACTGTATATACCGACGTCAGTACCGGGGTATATACCGACGCTGTAGCAGAATTTTTTTTTTGGCAGAATAGTGCTGCCTGGCTGTTGCCTAGCTGCCTGCAATGAGCAGGATCAACAACAGCAAACAGACAGCACCATTCTGTCTAAAATAGAGCACAAAAACAACCGTGCTTGTTTGCATATTTTCCTGATCGACAAACAAGAAATTAAATTAAACATTAATACTCAAGAATGTTTTGATCATATTTCATTAGTTTGAAGGTCATCTTACATCATGGTAATGCCTCCCAATTGACGGTCTCTCCTTCTTCTTCAAGCATCTCAAACAAGGCCACAAGGCCATGTTTGTGAGCGTACTTCTCCTCTCGCCTACTTGGTGGGCGATTCATGGCCAACTCCTGCACACACGATTAACAACTATAACTTTTAGAAATCAACATTTAGCCCACATACATACATTTAAATAAATAAAATTACTACAAACACTTACGAATTCATGGCACATGGTTTCGTAACCACCACTCCCGAGATGAGAAGCCCCTACTATTTGGAGTCTTGCCCTTGCCGCCTCTCTTTGTTGTTGAAACCTGTCTGGTGTCTCGGTGAGCTCCTGAGCAATGGCTGCCCACTCCCTGTCATCTAGCCAAACAGGTTTCTCCTTCCCCTCTCTAAATGCGTCCCTCGCCTCTGACCTACGATGCCCCATCAAAATGCGAGCTGTATACTGTATCCACTCATTAGAGACGACATTCATAGGGTCAGATGGCTGGAACTCTTGCTTTATCTTTGTGTTTATATAATTTTTCTTCCCCTTGTCTTGCTGATCCCATTTAGTCATGACAGAGTCATGAAATTGTATAGTGCACAATTGTCGAATACGTGTCTTCATTGCCTTCCCTGCACTATCCATTATTGGTGCCCCATCCCTAATTGTGTAAATCTTGCTGTTCTCATGGTCATGTGCACCCCAGGGAGTGGAAGGTGACCCTATGGGTGTGCTATCAACAGATGAGAGCGAAGGACGACGCTCACGTGGTGGTGGTGTCACAGCATCTGTGGCACTACCACCACAACAACCTCCCCCTGAAGACCTACTACGTGAGCGCCGTCTATGTGAAGAGGTGGTAGATCGAGCTGTAAGAGGAGTGGAAGGCTGTGTGGTATGAGGTGTGGGAGCTGCTGTCGTACCCACGGGTGTGGGAACTGGCGTCGGGAAGCCAGATGGTGAGGCAGATGTCCCTACTCCAGAACCCCAATAACTCTGAGCCATGGCTCTCTGCTCTGGAGTCATGGACGAAAGAAAACCATATAAATGCTGGGGACTCATGCCCTGCGGTGTAGGATTAAATGAGAAATCTGGACTGTAGTTGTAGGGCGGTGAGTCACCCATGGCCTGTTGGACAAAAAACCATATGACAAACTTGTGCGAAATGAAAATTACACGGTAAACAATGAATGAAAGAACCATAAGACAAACATTAACAATGATAAATAACATTGGTAAAACTATATCAACTTGCTCCTACAGTAGTGATTATGATGGTAAACATTAACAATGGTAAACAATGAAAGAACCTTCAATGTCATAAAACCATTACAAATATGTCATAACTATTTGCATAATCATTAAGATACATCATTTTAAAAATCATTATCTATTCTATCATCCTCATTAAGATCAGTAGCCCCAAAGAGATCTATGTCTATGTACATTTCAGCATCCTCATCATTAAAAGTCCCTTGATGAAGGATGTCTTCATCATCTATGTCTTCTTCCTCAACTTGTTTTTCAGCTTCCTTGGTTTGCACCTCTTCATTTGGATCTTGCTCTAGTTGCTCCTCTTCATTTGCTTGCTCCTCTTCATTGTTGATATCGGCTTGTTCTTGCTGCTCTCCATTACCCTGTGCATCCACATCACCTTGTTGTAGCTCAAATTCTTCAAAAATTTGCTTACTGCGGGGGGCGACTTGAACCACAAACAGCCAGCGTGGATCTTTTGGATCCGCTTTAAAGACAACCTGCTCACAATGCTCTAGGCGCACAAAAGTATCTTGCTGATCGGTCCATACCTTTGTGGAGTCCACTTGGATGAGGCCACTCTTGTCTCTACGTACAGTTGCATGTGGCCCATTCATGATTACCTTGACACATCAAAGATAAACAACTCAAAACTTCTAAAGCCAACCTTTAATATATCTTGAATGGTTCCAAAGTAATCAAGCATTCCAGTAATTGTGTTATCATCACTTGCACTTGCACGACTTTCTTGAACAAACTGTGCTGTGACACCACAATCAAAGGTTGCTCTTCTTTGGTCTATTCGTTCTACTCGAAAATGACGTCCATGTGACCAAAATGCCCCATATTTGTGATACTACAAATAGCACAAAAAGTTTGTTGATGGAGAATCAAACACTGAGACATGTAGAGAAAAAAAAGAGAGACACGTAGAACTTAAACACTTACATGCCAATCGCATCCTTTTGTAAGCTCCTCCTCCTCCTCTGTTATAGGTAAACCAGCATGTTTGGCTTCTAAAATTGTAGCTTCTAGCCATCTACCTGTGGGAAAGTCCGGAAGAGCTTGCATACCTTCTGGATATGGGAGATTTCTTGTAGTGCGATTCCTTCTGAAACTTAAACGATCTTGTACTCGCTGTCGCTTGAGAGCTTCATATGTCTCAATCCACTTCTCCATTACATGAGAGTTCAAGATGCAAAATTTGTTGATTTTTTCCCTCAAAGTGTTATCCATCTTTCTCTTAATGCCTTGGCCTTGAGGTTCCTCACCAACGACTCGCCTGTTGGACTCTTGAGACCATAGTCGAGGTATCTTTGGATCTGAGGAACTTAAATATTCAGTGATGTAAACAAGGGACTCTTGTATCAGCCACCCTTCTGACATACTACCCTCTGGGCAAGCCATTTGGCGAACAAATCTCTTTAATGTCTTCATAAACCTCTCCAAAAAGAACATCCATCTTAAATGGACTGTTCCAGCAACTGCAACCTCATCTACAACATGAACTAGCAGATGCATCTGGATTGTTAATAAACTTGTAGGGAAAAACTTCTCTACCATGCAGACTGCCTCTATGGAGTTTAAACGCGCTGTCTCCAAAGTGTCTCTCTTTATCTCTTTTGAAGAAATCCAGCGCACCAATGTGCCAATCTTATAGATAGTAGCTCTAATGTCTTCAGTGAGGCAATCTTTTATTGCTATGGGTAGCACAAATTGTAGAAACTTGTGCCAATCATGACTCTTGAGACCACTAAGATCATCATCCTTTGTAAATGCACTTTTCAAGCAATGCATACAACCTGTAGGAGTCCGAAACTCTGAAATTGTCCTCTTGACTTGTTGTTCCTCCATCTTGCTAAAAACCCATGGGGCTCTTGGAAGTAGCACCTTTCCATTGGGTCTAGTGTGAGCCCACAACTCTTGCATGCAACCAATCTCTTCCAAGTCATCCCTTTGGCCTTTAGTATCCTTTTTTCCTGTCGTGATCTTCCACAGAATGTCAGCTACATTCTTAAAAATATGCATCGGGTCAAGCAAATGGTTTATAAGGAGATCACCCCAATAGAGGAGTTGGTGAAAGATAGAGAGCCTCTTCATCCCAGGACATGCCAAGTCGCCACATTCTTCCCATTTGATCTTCCAATCGCTTGCCTTCAATGCACTTGGAGGAGGTCTTCCTAGATTACCATCCCGCAATTCATGATTTTCTGGAAGATACCTAACATGTCCTTGGTAGACATTCTTTCGTAATGCTTTTGAGTATCTTGAATCAAGTCGAGGACCACATACAAGACATGCATTGTAACCCGATATAGACAAAGCTGAGCATTCTCCATAGCCAGGCCAATCATGCATTGTCCACATGAGAATACCTTGCAGAGTTGTAAGTCTTTGGCTACTCTGCTGCTTTGACATGTCCTTCACTTCAATTCCGTTCCACAAGGTGCGTAACTCATCAATAAGTGGTGCCAAATATACATCCATGTTCTTCACCTTGTACTTTCGTGAAACTATTAATGAGAGCAACAGATGACCTTTCTTTATTGCTAACCATGGCGGAAGATTATAATTCACAAGGCAAACAGGCCATGTGCTCCATGAAGAGCTCCTTAAACCAAAAGGGTTTACACTATCCATTCCTAGGCCAAGACGGAGGTTTCGAGGTTCTTCCTTAAAAGCCGGCCATTTCTCTTCAATGTGTCTCCATGCGGGTGAGTCAGCAGGCACACGCATCACTTCATCTGTGGATCGAGTTGTGGCGTGCCATGTCATCAAGCTTGCTATTGATTTGCACTTGAACATGCTTTTTATCCTTGGGATGATTGGAAAGTGCCTGAGAACCTTTACCGGGACAGCTTCCCCCTGAACATCTTCTCTATATCTGTTAGAGCCACAATGGGGACATTCTTGCAAATGCTCATATTCATGGCGGAAGAGGCAACAATCATTGCGACAAGCATGAATATTATTGTAATCCATGCCTATGGATTTCAATAACTTCTTCGCATCTGCACGAGATGGAGGCATCTCGTTGCCAGGGGGCAATATCTGATCTTTCAAAAGCCTGCAAGTATGGCAATATCTGATCGTTACTATTAAGATTTTCTCAAATACAAGTTGATAATTTATCATTTCAACAGTAGGTGTAATCTCCAAAAAAAGACCTTACTTGAATAGTTCAGTGACACTTGTATTAGACCATCCAAAAATTGAATGCAAATTTAGCATCGTAAGAGATGCACGCAATACAGAGATGTTGGCACCATTGTATAATGGAAGGCGTGCAAGTTTACGCATGGCCTCTTCCTCTGGTTCATAATTTGACCGTTGAGAATGTCGTGGTTGATGATCTTCATGTTCATGCTCCTCGAAGAGAGCTTCTTGTTGCTCGATGAAGGTATCCAACATTTCTTCCATTGGACCTTCTTCCATTTCCTGACCTTCTTCCATTCCCTCGGGTGCTGTTAATTGAGCTCCATCTGTCACTCCCTCCTGCGATATCCTCATCCTTTGTTGGGGACGAGAATTCACAGGCGCAATGTTATCAAGATGTGGCTGCACACTTGCTTGGTTGTACGATTGAAACCGTAAATTTTGCAAGCGCTCCATTGGAAATATGCCAGCGTCATGAACATGCTCGTTGCAAATCCTTCGTTTTCGAAAGATTTGGTACTTACATCGCATGCATGGACACGCTATTCTCTCTTCAAGATTGAGAGGCTCCATCTAGCAGGATAACATGTATATGCGGCTCATTAAACACAAATCATTATGCATTACACAAAGCACTATGTAAACCATAAAACAGGGCTTCTTTTTCCCAGCGCTGTTTGAAAATTAAATAGAATTTGAACAAGGATGGAGAGAGAAGCTATCTCTATTCATAAATAGCTATTTATAAAGGCCTTATGCAATAATCTAAATGCATAGTATAAGTATAAGCTTGCATAATAAGGCTGCAAGACTTATGCATAAGCTCTATGCAAAAGCCTTATGCATAAGTCTTATGCATAAGCTCTATGCATAAGCCATATGCATAAGTCTTATGCACACGCTCTATGCATAAGTCTTATGCATAAGCCATATGCACACGCTCTATGCATAAGTCTTATGCATAAGCCATATGCACACGCTCTATGCATAAGTCTTATGCATAAGCCATAAGCTCTATGCATAAACCCTAAACCCTCATTCAAGATGCCCTTGCCTTTTCTTTGCTCATAGTCACCATAATTCTTTTCTGTGCGGGACAGCTAAAAGTAGTAATTTGGCTCTAAAACGCAAAATATATGTCGGAATCAGGATTTTGACGGCTCTATAGAAAGCTAACAAAAGATAGAACCTACCCCTAAAAGCATTTTGATTCAGTCAAAGTGGAAGTATATTCTGTTTGACTTTGACCAGAAAGTCAACATGACTACTTTGACCGAGATTGTGATATCCGATTAAGGGGTTCTATGGCTCATTTGAAAACTCTCAAGGAGTAGAATAGAGTCGTATAATCACTCGGACCTAATCCCAAAAACCCTAGGACTGAATTAGGGTTTTGTAAAATCCCAGAAATTCCCAAAATTCGGTCCCAAAGCTCAATCCGGCTACAAATGATTGGTGTTTCTCCCCTTGGTAGTTGTGAATAACTCTTCAAGTGTATCCATGGGGTAAATCTCCAATCAATAAGCTTGTTTGGCTCCCTTGTTGGAAAAATTCCGCCAGAGTCTCCTTTGTAATTGGAACCAAATCTCAAATGAAAATGCAACTTCTCAAATCACAATGCAATACTCTTTGTATCCCACAATGTCATGAAAGATCATATGCACTCTTTGTCCATCAAAGCATTTGCAATATCCACACAATATGACGGAAAAGGGGTCCCATTGCCCAAATGCATCCACAAAGTCGATGGTGAGGATTGTTGAGGACGCGCGTTGAAGCTTGCCGATCTCCCGGCCAAGCTCTTCTCACCCCTTCACCGAGTTTTCCTCCAAGGTGAAGGTTGAGGCCATTTCTTCACACCGGTGTACCTAATCCCCCTTTGTACCGCTTTACCAAGCAATCACGGCACAAAGAGTTCAAGCCTTTCTCCCCTTGGCCTCTCCAACCAATGCCAAGGTACCCTAACACATTGCTAGATTCTATAGAAACTTGAAGTGGTAGCAATGGTGAGTGTAGGTACAAAATGATGTGGATAATATCAAATGATAGAACAAGTTTGTTGGCTTACAAGTATTGAGCATGACTCATGCCCTTTTACAATTTAGAACTCATCAATAAAGCATGGACTCATGCCTCAATCCATCATCCAAAAGCTCCAACACAAACCAACAATTCACAATGCCCTCACCATGGCATTTGCATAAGCATTTGTTAACCACAATCAAGGCATTTGCAATTGCATTCCAACAATCCTTTTCACATAAGCCTTATGCACACGCTCTATGCAATTACGCTCTATGCATAAGCCTTATGCACACGCTCTATGCATAAGCCATATGCACACGCTCTATGCATAAGCCTTATGCATAAGCTCTATGCATAAGCCATATGCATAAGTCTTATGCATAAGCCTTATGCGTACGCTCTATGCATAAGCCATATGCATAAGCTCTATGCATAAGCCATATGCATAAGTCTTATGCATACGCTCTATGCAAGACTTATGCATAAGCTCTATGCTATATGCCTTATGCACTATGCTAACCCTTAATCCCATCACCCAATGGTGTAATAAACATGATCTTGTTTTACATGGATAATAGATCTTACCTTGATAACATATATAAACTCTATGAATAAAGAGAATACCTTATAAGTTCCCGTGTATATTTGCATTTATCAACGCGTGTATAAACGCGTTTATATACACGCAGTAATACACGCATTTATACACGCTAATATTCACGAATTAATACATGCTATTATACACGGATCAATACACGCCACTATACACGGATTAATACACGCATGGTAGAGAATAACTGAAGAAATACATGCATTTACAACAATGAAATATATTCAAAAATAAATCATGCATATGAGATGATAGAAATGTCATCAATTTAGAACGTACAGTGACGGATTGGTTAGGGTTCGATCTCATCTTCAATAAGATCCATCCTTGCCAAACGATCAACATCAATATCCATTTGATCAATTTGTAAGGCTACGATTAAATTTATTCCACTATCGATATTCTGTACTCCATTGATAATGGTATCGATGTCCTGATCATCCTCATCAACATCACCATCATCCTCAATGGTAGGGTCATTCTCATGATCATGAGAAATGGCATGCTCATCCTCATTATCATGATCATCTCTTATTTCTTGATCATCGATCACAACATCTTCAATGGCATGTTCGACATCATCTTCATTGTGACTTCTTACATCCTCCATATGCTCCATATCAGTGAATGTATTATACATCACTTTGGAACGTGGTGCAATAGGGATGACGTACCACCATTTAATGTCATGCACCATTGGTAGATAGATAACCTACTCAAATACACATAGTACAGTAATTAATTAGCATATCAAAAGTCAAGGGGTACACGAGCTTAGATATATATGTACATGAAACACATTAGTAAAAAAATGCATATCTGCTCACATTGTTATGGCAATACGAGCCTATCTTTCTTTGTTTGCCAGAACTTTCTTTGTAGAGTCAATAGTTACATATCCACTTGCATGGCATTTTATCGTTGCATCAGGTCCTTTTTCCACCACGTTCATTTGCCATTTGACATCCAAAACATACACAAAGAAGCGACGAAAGTCAAGCCTAAATATGTCTTGGATTATGCCACAATAATCATCCATTTTTCCATTAGCTCCCTCAAAGCTACTAATGACACCACAATCTTGTGTATTTCTCTTTTCATCAATTCTTTGTGTTCGAAAATGCTTGCCTTCACACCATATAGCATTGAACATAGTGCACTGGACCAAAATAGAAGCAATATTTGTGTAAGCAATTTGAATAAATATTAAAAGCAAATCACTTACAACTAATGCAAAACATTAGTTCTATGTACCTTTGACATGCATCCTCGTGTATACTCCCATTCTTCCGCCGTGATATGCAGCCCCTCGTTGCTCTCTGCTCTCTCCATTTCCTGCAACCAATCAACATGGATATCATTCAAAAGTGTTGCTAGATGCTTAGGGTACGCCTTCCGAGAGCCATGTTGCCTCCGAAAGAGAGCTCTTTCTGCATGCCTTTTTGTCTTTGCATCCTCATATCTTGTAACCCATCTGCTCATCACATCACTATTAAGGATACAAGTGAAATTAAGATCATCAATCAATGTTGTGTCAATTACTTTACTCTGTCCTTTTCCTTGAGGCACAATAGAGGTCATCCTCAAGTCCTCTTCATTGCTCCATAGTCGTGGCAAAGAGCTGTCCACCTGACCAAGAAATTCTGAAATATATACAAGAGACTCTTGTATCAACCAACCCTCGGCCATGCTTCCTTCAGGCCTTGCACTTTGCCTCACAAAGTCTTTTAAGGTCTTCATGAAGCGCTCTAGGAAGAACATCCAACGTGCATGCACAGTACCACATAAAGCGATTTTGTCCACTAAATGCACAATGAGATGTAGTTGACTTGTGAGAATGGTTCACGGAAAAGTCTCCTCTACCAAACAAACCACCTCCACTTCCATAACACGCGCATCATCCAACGTGGCTGGATCAATTGCTTTGAAACTAACATATCTGAAAAATAAATAAATAGTTCATTATACCTCATGCACGTTCATTTTGCAAGGTATAATGAAGGGTGATCTGAGCATGGGTTTTACATACCTCACAAGCTCGCCCATCTTATAAATACATTTTTTCAAACTCTTACTTGCACAATGGTCGATGCTAGTAGGTAGTATGAACTCCGCACATAAGAGCACATGTATGTATGGTTTATGGCATTACAAAATCTAATTTCAACGTACGTACAAGACTTGGAAAACACTTACTTGAAGCATCTTGTGCCAATCGTGGGACTTCAACCCATATAGTTGAAGCATCTTTTGTTTGGCAATACGAGCCTATCTTTCTTTGTTTGCCAGAACTTTGTAGAGTCAATAGTTACATATCCACTTGCATGGCGTTTTATCGTTGCATCACGTCCTTTTTCCACCATGTTCATTTGCCATTTGACATCCAAAACATACACAAAGAAGCGACGAAAGTCAAGCCTAAATATGTCTTGGATTATGCCACAATAATCATCCATTTTTCCATTAGCTCCCTCAAAGCTACTAATGACACCGCAATCTTGTGTATTTCTCTTTTCATCAATTCTTTGTGTTCAAAAATGCTTGCCTTCACACCATATAGCATTGAACATAGTGCACTGGACCAAAATAGAAGCAATATTTGTGTAAGCAATGTGAATAAATATTAAAAGCAAATCACTTACAACTAATGCAAAACATTAGTTCTATGTACCTTTAACATGCATCCTCGTGCATACTCCCATTCTTCCGCCGTGATATGCAGCCCCTCGTCGCTCTCTACTCTCTCCATTTCCTCATGCAACCAATCAACATAGATATCATTCGGAAGTGTTGCTAGATGCTTAGGGTACGCCTTCCGAGAGCCATGTTGCCTCCGAAAGAGAGCTCTTTCTGCTTGCCTTCTTGTCTTTGCATCCTCATATCTTGTAACCCATCTGCTCATCACATCACTATTAAGGATACAAGTGAAATTGAGATCATCAATCAATGTTGTGTCAATTACTTTACTCTATCCTTTTCCTTGAGGCACAATAGAGGTCATCCTCAAGTCCTTTTCATTGCTCCATAGTCATGGCAAAGAGCTGTCCACCTGACCAAGAAATTCTGAAATATATACAAGAGACTCTTGTATCAACCAACCCTCGGCAATGCTTCATTCAGGCCTTGCACTTTGCCTCACAAAGTCTTTTAAGGTCTTCATGAAGCGCTCTAGGAAGAACATCCAATGTGCATGCACAGTACCACATAAAGCGATTTCGTCCACTAAATGCACAATGAGATGTAGTTGACTTGTGAGAATGGTTCACGGAAAAGTCTCCTCTACCAAACAAACCACCTCCACTGCCATAACACGCGCATCATCCAACGTGGCTGGATCAATTGCTTTGGAACTAACATATCTGAAAAATAAATAAATAGTACGTTATACCTCATGCACGTTCATTTTGCAAGGTATAATGAAGGGTGATTTGAGCATGGGTTTTACATACCTCACAAGCTCACCCATCTTATAAATACATTTTTTCAAACTCTTATTTGCACAATGGTCGATGCTAGTAGGTAGTATGAACTCCGCACATAAGAGCACATGTATGTATGGTTTATGGCATTACAAAATTTAATTTCAACGTACGTACAAGACTTGGAAAACACTTACTTGAAGCATCTTGTGCCAATCATGGGACTTCAACCCATATAGTTGCTCAACGCCTCTTTTCTTAGTGGTTGTAAAGGCTCCCTTCAATTATCTCATGCATCCAGTGGGAGTACGCAAAGTGGTGATGGCCTGCTTTACCTGCTTCTCCTCTTTCTTTGATATAATCCATGGTGCACGCGGAAGACGAACGTGCCCACCCACCTCTCGTGGCCAAGCTTGACGCATACGTCCTGTGACCCGCAAGTCCTCACGTACGCTAACATTGTCTCGTTTACCAATAATATGCTCCCAAATACCAGATCCCACATTCTTGAAGATGTGCATGGGATCAAGAAGATGGTTGATCTTAAGATGGGTCCAATATGGCAACAAAAAAAAATGAAGTACCTACACAAGGGATTACTCTATGTGACCTTTAATCCAATTAGAGACTACACAAAACAAGATTGAAAAAACATTACTATACTTGTTCATGCCATTTGGAGGAAGAATAGTTATAGACTCCCAAATACGCTTCCAATCTTTTGCACGAAGTGTTTGTGGAGGAATGTTACTCTTACTTGCAACATATTTAGGATGATCTGAGGGGAGAAATCGATGATGATTATCGAATATAGTCTTACACAAACCGTCAGCATACTCATGTACTAACGAAGGGCCACAAACAGGACATGCATGTTTACCCGATGTTTTCAAACCTGTTAAAATATAAATAAATGTTAGAATAATAAAGTCAATATGTATAATTAATATATATAGCCAATAGTAATAGAGTAGGGAGGTAATTAAAATTCTTACCAGAACAATCGCTGTATCCTGGAAAGTCATGCATTGTCCACATCAACACTGCTTTTAAGTCGAAGTGTCAAGAGGAGGGAGGCCTACTAATGTCCACCACCGCAACACCTCTCCATAGTTCCTCCAACTCATCAATCAATGGTTCAAGATAAACATCCATATGCTTGACTTTATGTTTTCTTGGAATTAGAAGGGATAACATAAGATGTCCCTTCTTGATCGCCATTGATGGTGGAAGGTTGTAATTCACCAACACAACTGGCCACACGCTGTATGCGGTGCTTTTGAAACCAAATGGATTCACTCCATCCATACCTAGGCCAAGTCTCAAGTTTCTGGGCTCTGTTTTAAAGCTGGGCCACTCATCTTCAATATGCTTCCAAGCAGGAGTGTCTGCGGGAATTCTCCACATGCCATCATCCGATCGATGTGAGGAATGCCATGACATGAGCTCTGCTATGGATTTGCACTTGAACATGTGTTTGATGCGAGGAATTATAGGAAAGTGTCGCAAGACTTTACGAGGTATATCAAAACTCTTCACATCTGTTCTATACCTTGCTTCACCACAAGTGGGATAATGTAGAGCCTCCTTATGCGTCCCACGAAAGAGAATGCAATCATTGCAAGTGCATGTATGCGATCATAATCCAGTCCTCCAAGAGATGTCACATAGCGTCTCGCTATGTCTCTTGAGGTGGGAGTCGCATGTATAAACGCAGCTAGAATATGATACACGCGAATATACACACGTTTATAAATGCGACGGTCTGTTTAAACTAAAAATAGCCCGCCTTCCCCAAATATAGATTTTGAACTAATATATCAACACTGCTTTCATTTTCGCCTCTTCCAACAGTAACGAAACCTAAGTGCAAGGAGGGAGCAGAGAAGGAGCACACACGGGAGGAAACCGAGCAAGAAAGAAGACTCACTTTTTCAGAGGTGAGTCAGTTTGTCCTGTGCCTTGTCTCTTTCCTCAGATTTGTTTATGCTATTTGCTCTTTGCTTTTTGGGTTTGTCTCCATCCTTTTGCTTCTGTGCACACGATTGGGTGAATGATTCAGACAGGGGCGACAATGGTCCTTTTATAAGGACACTTTGTCTTTGTCGGAGGTCGGTCCTTTTGAAAAAAAAATTTCGCAGGTCGCGTGTAGAAACGCGTGTACTCTGTCTGCAGAGTCTGTTCACACGGATATACACGCGTTTCTGGATGGGTGTATACACGCGTTTTTTGACGGGTGTATACACACATTTCTGCACGGGTGTATACACGAGACTGCGTTTCAAAATTCGTGATTTGCAGGCAACACAACTGACTTGAATGATGATATTTGTGTGAGTCAAGAAACAGCCCATGATGTACATGAAGATGTTTGTTGCAGGTTCTTTATGGATATTCCAGGTTCTTCATCCGATCCATTTGCGTACAGCAATTGGCTGATGGAGATGCTGAATCATTTTGGGCACCATCCTGGTCCATTTGAGCTTACAGAGTATATGTATGCCCATCCCCCTCCTTCCTTGCCTGGTGTCTATACCCCTACCGCGAGTATCCAGGGCACTCCAGTGCCGTCTATTCCTCCGAGTCCGACGAGACGGCATGCAGCTTCTCCTCTTCCACGTCCACCGAGGAGACATACCTCGTCCCAGACACACTCACGTACACCCTCACAGCCATCATCACGTGCTCCCTCAGAGCCACCGTCACGTCAGGGTGGCTCACAGCCACCGTCACGTAGACAATCCCCCAGTCGTGACTCCACCCGCAGCAGTAGGAAGAGTGGGAGTGGAGGATGTGGCGGGTGCTTTGGTGGGGGAGGTGGGGGAGGTGGGGGAGGTAGTAGGGCACGCGGTCAGAGAGGAGATAGAGGGAGAAGAGCTAGAGGAGACAGTTCGGAAGAGGAGGAGATGAGAGAGATGGAGAGAGTGGTCTGCTATGATGTGACGGATAGGGGCGGGATAGTGATGGATGCGAGGGGAGATGCGAGGGGGAGGGAGGTAATGGAGTACATGCGTGGGGTAGTATCAAACTCATATAGAAATTGTTTTATTAAATTTAAAGATCAAAATAGCCGATTAGTTGGGGAGGTGATAGAGGCTGTACATAGTCGGTACCCCAATCCCCCACATGCTACATTCTCGGATGTATGGGGAAGGACGCGAATAAGGGAGATCTTAAGTAATAAAAGATCTCACCTTAAAAAACTCGCGTACGATGACCGGCTAAATGTAGCTGCGGGGGTGGCTATCCTGCCGAGAAACCTGCCATTGCAACTGCGCACAAACGCGAGTGGAAGGAGGCAAAGAAATGAGCAGAGGGTGGCGTGAAGAGCAGGTAGCATGTGGAGGCACGACGGATCCAGATGGAGACCATTGGATCTTCACATTTCAGATCTGGCGGCGTCGAGTCATGGGAGGCAGAGTTCGTAAGTATCTTGCCACTTTATTTGATTGTTTACTTAATTCATTGATTCTATGATTGTTTTAATCTTACAAATTGTGTTGATTATGATACAGCGAGACGGGTTACGGGGAGGAAGCCCACAACCCACGATACTGCGTATGCTCGCCGACATAGCAGACGTGACACGTGGGCCATCTTCATCAGAGCCGAGGGACGTATTACGGACGCACAGTTTGAGATGGCCATGAGACCATACGGTCAACAGGTACTTGAAAATTCTAAACGAATAATTTTGGTTTATTGAATTACATATATATATACTTATATACTATATATTACTTGAACAGGCACAAGCTGCTGATGATCCACCCGCCGCCATTGCAGAGGGTGGACGTGAGCACTACTCATCGGACATTCCGACTGATGTGAGCTCATCTGAGCATGGAGGGAGCACCGAGTCATCATCTGGGTCTCAGTAGTACTCAGAGTTATAGTATCACATTCCATATTGAGGATGTGGTTGTATATATTTTTTTGTAAACTAAAGCCATGGGCTACTTCGAGATATGGACTTCCTTGTATACATGTATGAAATTTTGATAGTAATATTGAATCGTGAATTGATAGTATTACATTCATGTCTATCTTGAATCGTATATTGACAATGTATGCATTCATGTCGTTCTTGTCTTAATCTCCCTCGTGCATATGTTCTTCGTGGATGGTCTAATGCATAAAAAAAAAATCCAGAGAGTGTTATTGGGCGCTGGAATGCTGGAACAGTATTCAGGCACCAAATAGCACTCTCTGGATTCTTTTTTTCTCTCTGTTCGCGTGTATAAACGCGTCAGAACTGCTAAAACTTGCGTGTATATACACGGATAATCTATAAAATATGCGTGTATTAATGCATCAAAACTGACAATTACGCGTGTATTAATGCATCAATACGCGTGTATTAATGCATCAAAACTGACAATTACGCGTGTATAAGCGCATCTAAATTAAAGAAACGCGTGTATAGACGCAGGTATCAACGCGTCTGAGTACATCTGAACTGAACAAAACGTGGCTATACACCCGTGTATAAGCGCGTCTAAATTAAAGAAAGGCGTGTATAGCCGCATGTATCAGCGCGTCTGTGAAAAGAACGCGGCTATACACTCGTGTATAAGCGCGTCTGAGAGGAAAATGGTTCAAGTCGTGAATTATTTTCCTACACTTTCATGTGCTCAACAATTTCCCTCCTTAAGATTAAATTCCTTCTTTCAGTCAAATTCCCATCTTTAGCCGACCCTCACAGCCTTAGTTTTGTCAATCCGTCAGTTTTGGTCTTCACGTGAAACAACAAGATTTCTTTGATGTTGTGAAACAAAAAGTGTTTCACGCCGTGAACTGCTTCGAAAATGGTTCACGCCGTGAAAGTCTACTATTGCACTTTCACGTGCTCCAAATTTTGGCGGGTTGTACCATGTGTCAGAGGTGTTAGGATAAGGGTTTCTATTTTTGGAATGTAACCTCGTGATTTTCGACGAAAATCCCAGCACTAATTTTGTGAGCGACTCGTGGCATGAAACTGCAGGAAAATGAACCACTTTCTGCACTTTCACATGGAGTTTTCTACGTCCGTAATTTGTAGTGTTGGGTGCATAATACTTATCCAAATGATGAAAATTAGATTGTGCCAATGCTAAGGAATGAAATGCAAGTTCCTGGCTCAATCAATGGTCCCTTATGTTTTTGATATTTTTTGAATTTTTTGACAAAAGAAGAAAACAACACCCAACCCGCTTCTGCACGTTGGTGTTTTTTGTGATGCTAACATCAAAATTATCAAGAGTAACCAATGAATCCTTTCCTAAACTACTTTCCACAACATTCACAACATCAAAACTATAACTTTTTTTTCAGTCACACACACCTTATTCTTTCATTTCCACACAATGCACTACTGGAATGCAAAGGCAACAATGAATACTATGCAATGGGAGTTGAAACTCAAAGAGTATGGAAGAAACAAAGGTGTTTCCTCGGCAGCAGCACCAAAAATGTTATGGGTTGCCTCACCTCCAAGAGAGAACTCTACACATTCATCTAATGGATAAACAATAGAACACAACCATCGTGGGGTACTTACAAATTCTTCGATCTCAAGTCCCTTGAGGCCTCCAAGCTCGCTTTGTAAAGCTCCAAACTCCAAGCTCCACCTCCACTCTGTCTCACTGTGGAGTCACTCGCACCATTACATAGACCAATCACACTCTCTCTCACTCTCTCATACAAGCATAAACACACAAGCATGAAAGAGGCACAATGCTAGAATGCTCTCACTCCTCACTCTCTCACAAGCACAAGGGAAGAGCTTCCAATACCACAAAGGGGGCTGTGTCCTTTTCATTATGAGAAATTACCTTATATACAATTGGCCCTTATTCACACTAAGTGAATAAGCAGGCCTCATGTATGTCATACGAGGTTTCTTGAAAGGTTGCCATGATTGGAGTAAAGGCAAGGAGATTTTTGGAGAAGCCAATAAACATAGAGAATTCAAAGAAGACTTGGGAACTCTGGAGAGACCTGTGTTGTGCAATCACCACAAATGTAGATTGTCCAATGCCAACTCTTGTAAATATGCACAAACAGCTTTGGATAAATTTCAATAACATGGTTCGCATTATGAATCAAAGTAGCACAATTGCCCAAGAACGAGCATCATTCCAACAACATAACGTAGAATTCACCAAAAGTGTGCTAGGTGCTTGGGGAGAGAGTAAAGTAACACACTATATGGTAAGTTGTACAATAAAAAAATAAACTGGTGTTTTAACCTGGACTTTTTCTAATTAAATTCTATTATCATGTGTACATCACATAGTTTATGCGCATGGTGTGTATTTCATGAAACAAGTATGGATCGCTTGACATATGGAGTACCCAAGGGATGGAGAAATCACATGATAAAGTAAGAGGGGTTTATTTTAAAAATACAAGACATGGAGGTGGAGCTTGTGCAGCAGGAACACATACAAAAACTATCTACAAGAGATGTTCAATTGATTTTATCACACAACCTTTTGAAGGATATTGGTTAGGGAGAGGGCCCAATAATCAAAGCTTGCGCAAGACGCACGCAAGGCTGTAAAAGGTCATGCTCCGCTTGAATGGTTGCAGACCAATGCTCCCCATAGGCATGGTGCTTGGTGTGCACAAATGATTAGACAAGGAAGGCATTGGGTTGTGTATGCACCAGCACAAATCTAGATGTATTAAGGCTTAGAAAATAAGTTTAGTTAGGTTTTTTTTTCCCTTAAAAAAAACTATTAATAGTTCCTTCACTCACTTCATTTTCATTTCACTTTTTAGAGAGCTTGAGCTTAAGATCTACGTAGGCACCCGTGTAAGGACACCAGCACTTCACCGCATTAGCATAGTAGGCATAGTCGTACATGGATATGGCATGCGCCAAGAACACTGCACGTGTTACCATGCCTTCACAAAACACAGTGCAAAAGGCACCCACCAATGACCACCACATACAGGTGACACCACACGGAAGAGAGTGACTCCTGGGATTCTAGGACACGCCCAATGGGATCACCAAAGTCCAGCCCTGCTCCCACAGCAACACCAACGCATACACATGCAAGCCCTTTTAGTGGGAGCAAACGCATGAAGGAGACCCGATGACGCAGCCGCCCCAGAGATCAAGACAGAGACACCGATGATGAGCAATTCGACTGGGTTGGTGAAAACATGCCTACATTGCATACCACTACAAGTGGCAAGACCCTACTACTAGGACACAGGGTCCCCTACCTACCCAGGAGGAAGTTGATACACATGTACCACAGTAGCAGGAGGAGGAGGATTCAGACTATGAGAGAGATCAAGGGTAGGTTATTACAAGTGCACGCAAGCGTAGAAAGGTCATGCTCTTCAAGCCAAGGAATTCCCAACCTTGCCAATGCACCAACACAACACAGAGAGCTCCAAGGAGAAGGATGCGCCAAGGGCATAGGGCTCTACAAGAAATCAAGTTTTATCAGAGGAACATTGAGTTGCTGATAAGAAGAGCCCCTTTCGCTTGCACAGTCAAGGAGATTCTCCAACGATATAGAACAGAGTTCCATGTTGTGCAGGGGAAAGCAGTGCAAGAAGCTATCGAGGCTTACCTTGTTGGGCTTTTTAAAGACACCAACCTCAGGCTTACAATACATGCAAAGAGGATTACCATTTCTGCTAAGGACATGCAACTAGCTTGGCGTATTCGAAGGTGAGCGTGATATGATCTAGAGATCTTAGATGTTAACCTGCTTCTTGAAGCAACTCTTATGTTTCAAACCCCCCTTTGTAACAAGCCTATCTAGCTTTCATTTGTAACCTTCTAATAATTTAAATTTCAAGTTTCGCTTACAATGTCTTGGTGTCATCATGTTTGTTCTATCATGTGCCAGTTTGTCACCCAAGGCATCAGAAATGCTCCTGGAGGGTTGAGGAAGTTGTGCCAGAACAGTGCAAATTCGGCCTTTACAAAGGCGATGTAGGCTAAAAATTCACACTGTTCTGGCACTTCTCCCCTAGCTACTCAAGATCATTTTTGATGCATTTTAATGAAGTTGAGTACACTGATGCATTGATAATGAAGTTGAGTACATTGATTGTAGAGAAACAATAGTTTAGAAGATAAAAACACCTTTAATCATGTGTAAAAATACATTGTTTGTCATCCAAAGCATCAGAATTTCTCCTAGAGGGCTGGGGAAGCTGTGCCAGAAGAGTGCGAATTTGGGCTTTGCAGAAGCAGCGGTGCAGGCTCAAAATTTGCACTATTCTGGCTCTGCTCCCCCAACCACTTAGGATCATTTCTGATGCATTTGTAATGAAGTTGATTACATTGATTGAGAAACAGTAGTTTACAAGATATAAACACCTTTAATCATGTGTAAAAATATATTATTTTTCATCCAATGCATCAAAATTGCTCCTAGAGGGATGAGGAAGTTGTGCCAGAACAGTGGGAGTTTGGGCTCTACAGTGACGGTGCAGGCTCAAAATTCACACTATTCTGGCACTGCTTCCCCAGGCCCCGAGGGTCATTTCTAATGCATTTTACAAAGAAATCGAGTACATCAATTGTGAGAAACAGTTGTTTACAAGATGAAAACACCTTTAATCATGCGTAAAACTACTTTGTTTTTTATCTAATGCATCAGAATTGCTCCTGGAGGGGACTGGGGAAGCTGTGCCAGAATAGTGTGAATTTGGACTCTACAGCATAGCAGTGCAGGCTCAAAATTCACACTATTTTGACACTACTCACCCAGGCCCCCAGGGTCATTTCTGATGCATTTACAAAGAAATTGATGGTTACAAATTAGAAAAAACAATGATATACTTGATGAAAATAATTTTGCAAAAACTGTATTGTATTCATAATAAGAAGTGATACATCATCTTCACAAAAGCTTTCTTACAATATTAAGCTTCCTTCTCTTGTTATCGGGCAGAGTGTGCTCAAGGAGTGATTGGGCTATTTCTTGAGGATCCTCTGTGCCTATGCTTTTTGCTATACCTAAACGAGCTAGAAGCTTACCCCTAAATCCAAAACCAAAAACATCGAAGGAAGGGATTTTTTAATCAAAACTATACATTTGGTGCTCTACACCATCATAGAGGCTATACAGAGCACCTTAGAGAGGGCTTTCAAAAAGAAGAGAGTGAAGGCAGATTGAGGGGTGTAGTCCATGTGGATGATGGAGATGCCATCCATAGGAAGCCGACCAAGGTAGTGCGCCCATGTCCATGGACCTTGGCCTCCTGGTCTCTGTTGCCGCCGCCTCTCCTAGAAAATGCGTCAATTTCAACCACCCTCTGCAATCAAAGGAAAATTCAAAATATTTTCCTATACATAATTACAAATGTTTCTAAGTTGTAAAAGGTTGATTTCCTCTTGTTCAATGTCTTCTTTTGCCAAAGTTCTAGTGGGGGTGGAGAGGTCAATCGAGGACTTAGCCTCATCCTTTTTAGGTGCTTTGGTCCCTCCATCACTCTAGTATAAGGGGTATCCTTTTCAACCTCTAGCTTGTCTTGTAAGGTTGTGAATTCCTCCTCTGGAACTAGGGCTTGCTCTGCGGTCTCAACCACACTATCCTTGACCAAAGCAACTGTCTCTGCGACGATTAGATTCTCCAAGGGGTAATATGACACTATCTAGGTGAGGACCGAGGTTGGACGTATCAAGGTCCACGTCACATCGTGTGCATATAATGCCCAAGCATTCATCCATTCTCAAGCTAGCTACCTTTTCAAGGTCATGTGAAGAAATAAGTATTCTTCACGTTTCCACAACAATGGTGCTCAAGAGATTGATCTCAAACTCTGGTAGCACCTTGCTCTCCTCATGGGGAAGATGGCTCCACATCTTCCACTACAGTGGGCTATTCTGCAGATTGTGCACCCTCTGGAAAGTGCTCTGATGCAAGCTGCTCTTCCACATCAGCACTCGTACCTAGTGCCTTCACTTCCTTGTCATCCCTCAAATACCCTGCCAACTACAATGCAGGCATCTCTACCTCTTCATCTGAATCCTCATCACTGATGAGGAATGCAAAACTGGCGAGCCACGAGAGGAACCTAGTTTCTTAATTTCCCCTTCCCAACCTCTTCACCTCCTTCTTATTGAAGGCACAGTAAGCTCTTGCGGGGATGCAGATGTCGATGAAGCTTTCAAGGTGCTGGATGTAGGGGCGGGCGTATTATTGAATGTACTCAAGCAGCTCAATAGGCACCCATCGATCATTGGGGCAATGGGGAAAGGAGATAGAGTGGGGAGCCAAGTATTGCTCCGTGTATGCAATCTGCATCTCTCATAATGTTGGGACACAAGGCGAGCCACTTTTCAAAGTTGACTTCACATCAAAACATGGCAAAGAGCTCGCTCTTGCCTGCCCATAGGGTGGTGGAGAGGAACTCATAGAAGTCATCAAAGTGGGTAGCCATGTGTGAATGCAAAGAGATAGTGTGAGCTCATGCTTGGTTTCTATAGCGTGAAAATAAGAAAGAAGGCACCTTTGGTCTATTTATAGTTAAAATTTAAAGTTTGGCCTTCTCACACTAGACCACTAGACAAAAAAATCACAGTTTGCAAAAATATTAAAATTTTAATTAAATAAAGAGGGGTTAAAAAACAGCCTGCTACAAAATTACAAGCATGTCATCTAATCTAAAATTGTTATAATGTCTTCATTTTTTGCCTCTTGTGACATTTACTTCATGTTGATCTCCATCTCCTTGTTGACTTGAAAGCTCGTCATTGCCTTCAGCTCGATCCTAAAACTCTTGCCCCTCATGTATATCAGAAAAGAGGCTATTTTTCCATATACCCAGTTCATCTTGAAGCTCTTCCACATGCCTACTATGTGTTGGTAGGGCTATGCATCTTGCTACAAAAAATTCAAGGTCCCCCATTTGCCATGATTTTGAGACCATGGTTGTCCCCTTCTTATGCTTCCCAATCTATAAAAATATAGAAAGTGGCACAATAACCAGAAAGTGTACGGGTTAATTCTAGACATGTAGTGGAATCACATATACATTTCTTCTCATCAACTTGAAACTTGACTCTTCCACATTATCAAAGCCCATGATGCTAAAGTGTTTACGCAGGTTGCTAGGCTCCAATGCTTGCTTGCTGCCACTTGCTCAATCCATCCATTTTGCATCATCACAGCTACCTCAATAAGCACAATTTCTTCTTCTCAGGCTTGAAGTGGGATCCATGTCTCGTGCTTTTGCATCCATCTTTGGTAGTGCAGACGCATGTACAAAATAGAGCGTGCTTTCAAGAACCTGAAAGACACTGTAGAATCTACTACATTGCACTTGTACACATCACCTTGATGTGACCCCTCATTAACCTCCTAACCCTCTCCTAGTAATCCTTGAATGAGGACAGATCGTACCTCCTTACAAATATACATCATTTTCATTTGGTGCATTGGAATG
The DNA here is from genome assembly GCF_041138505.1 of Cibotium barometz. Classification (NCBI taxonomy): domain Eukaryota; kingdom Viridiplantae; phylum Streptophyta; class Polypodiopsida; order Cyatheales; family Cibotiaceae; genus Cibotium; species Cibotium barometz. The sequence continues at coordinate 44,356,565 of NC_141065.1, forward strand.
GAATTGAACATATGCACAAAAACATGTAAAGGACAAAACCAATTTAGCCCTACTGACCTAGATGCCTTTGAAAACTTGAGTGATGTTTTGATATCACTTACCATCTTAAACTTTGAGCATAAGATGGTCCAAGCATCAGGTTTAGGCCATTTGGGATTGTTAAGAGGGGGGTTGGGGATCTCTTCTAGCTTGCCAAATAAACCTGGTTTTTTATCTACAAAATATGAGTGAGAAAAAAAAAGATATTATTCTGTACAAGCTCACTTGGGCTTTGAGATACAAACATTGCCTCTCCAATGGATGCATGCATAGCATAAAAAACTCCAGTGAGGCTTCTCAACATAATTAGAGGGAAAAATATCTACAGATAGAGACATAAGAAAATGGAGAATCATAAGAAAATTTAAAATAAAAAATCTAATATTAGCATGTTGTAAAAGCTATGTTTAATTGACAATTTGAAGGAAACCTTGGTCGTTGGCCTTGAATGTAAAGGTATCCAAGGGTATACACATGTTGCACTATGGCAACTAGTCTTTCCTTCTTAGTATGCTTGAAGCCTTGTAGCCTCCCCTTCCAATGATGTAGCATATTCCCTTGTTGACGCACTCAATGTGGTCCCTTAGAGCTTGGCTGCATGTAGACCCAAGCCCCAACCCTGAATCTTGTTGGAGCCCAAACTCCATGCTCATCTCTTGTGTTATGTAGCACAAGCTCTTCCACCTTCTCCCTAGGCCTTCTCACATTACTGGAAGAGGCCATGGTGGTAAGAAAAGAGAAGAAGGGAAAAGAAAAGCTTGTTACAATAGAGGAGTGGAGAGGAGAGAAAGTTCAAGGTTTTCAGTGCACCAATAGAAAGCTTAAAAAAGGGTTAGAGTTTAAGAATGGGCTTCATGAACCTCGAGTAGACTAAAGAGGGATAGAGTTTCTACTCAGCAATGGAGAGGGAGGGAGAGAGAGGGAGCTTGAGAGGGAGGGAGCTTCCGAAGAAGGGAGAGCTTGAGAGGGATGGAGTTTCTGCAGCAATGGAGAGCTTAGAAGAGGAAGAAAGAGGGAGAGGGAGCTTGAGGAGGAGGGAGAGCTTGAGAGGTATGGAGTTTCTCCAGCAATGGAGAGCTTAGAAGAGGAAGAAAGAGGTTCAAAATGAGGTTCAAACCTAGAGTATATAGGGGGGAAGTTTGAGAGGGAAAACACACTTTTGGGAAAAAATTAAATTTTTTTAATTTTTAGGGTTTTTAATCCGCGAGATTCTAGGTGGGGGGACCTCTAAGTTTGGGCCCATGAGTACTAATTAGGCCCCATTAACAAACCAAAGCCTAGGTCCCCCTAGGGTCAAAGAAGTCAAAAATGTGCACCCAGCCCTCTTCCTATTAGTCCATTCCAAATCAAAAGTTAATCCAAGAGGCCCTCTTTGGGTCCAAAAAAATCGTAATGTGTAGGGCGTCTATCATGTCATCCATATCTTGCTCCAAATACGTTCGAGATTCCACCACAGTTTCTTCTTCACCACCATGAGGCTGATTAGTACTTTCTTGTGTCGTTATCCGTCTAGTACTCCACTCGGGTTGAAGGTCCAAGTAATCAATCATTTGCTCATTTTGAGGACACACATTCGCAACACCAAGTAATGCATTAATATGCTCAACTGGAAATATACCGTTTTTCTTTACATCGTCGTTGCAACTTCTTTGTCTTCGAGAGATTTATTACTTGCACCGATTGCAAGGGCACAAGTATTTCTCCTCTACATTCGGGTGTCCCCCCGTGTGTTTGTAGTGTTCACACTATCCATGATTGTTAGCTTGTGTTTTTTGGGAGAGGAGGAATGGCCCTTTATATATGAGGCTATAGTTTAGTCGGCCAAAGTTTAAATTCTAATGGGAAATGTGTTGGGACAGGAAATCTGAAAGATTGTATACACTTTTACAATATAATAATCTTTCGTCATCAGAACATACGTGAGAGATGATGTCAAAAAAACTATCAAGATAACAACGTCGGTAATATTCTAGACATATATTTGGACTCATATACTGACGCTTTTTTTACCGACATATATATTGACGCTTTTAATGACTAAACCTCTGATGAAATCTCCGACACTAGAAAAATAACAGAGCCGAAACGTAGACTCTATTTTTCTCATTTTTTGGCTTCCCCTCTTCCTTGATTGGCGAATACATCTTGCTTGTTCCTCATGCACATTACACAATCACACACACGTGTGTATGTGCACACACAATCACACATATATGCTTGTAAGTGTGTGTGTGTATACGTGTGTGTGTGTGTACGAGAGAGAGAGAGAGAGAGTTTCTGTGCATGTGTGAGGGGGTGTAAGAAGAGAGAGTGCATGTGCATGTGTATGTGTATGCATGAGAGAGGTCTGTGTGTATGTGAGAGAAAGAGAGAGAGAGAGGGGGAGTGTATATTGCATGTGAGAAAAGAGAGGATGTTTGTGTGTGCGTGCATGCGAGATTGTATCTCTGAGAGACACATATACACATATGCATACATACACACATACGTGACACACATGAATGTGCATGTGTACATGCACACACATGAAGACACACACATATAAATGCATATGCATGCACATAAGGACATACATAAACACACATACACACTTATGTACACAAGTATGCATGTGCACACATAGATGTGCATCACCCACACATGCACACATGTATACATAGATGCACATACATACACATTTGCACATGTACATGCACACGCATATGTATATGCACATGCACACATAGGGGGGAGGGAGAGAGATGGGGGCAGGCCTAGGAGTGAAAGGGAATCGATTTTTCTTGGAACCTTGGTCACGCACAACACGGGTCCAATACTAGTAATTAATTCCACACACATTTTGGTAACTTGATAATGAAGATAGATTTACATGATTGGATGGCATGCGGCCAAACACACTCTCTCTCTCTCCCATCAAATCACATCAAATTATGGCATGCTGCCAAACTCTCGCTCGCTCGCTCGCTCACTCTCTCACACTCACACACACACACTCTCTCTCTCTCTCGTTGCCGTCAAATTATCGTCTTAATTCTAATCTGCAATTAGAAATCCGGAGGGAACTCCTGGATCTCATAAGTGTTTTTGTCAATTGTCCATTTGAGAAGTGGGTGCGGCAAGCTGCAATTGA